>NW_010403352.1:0-287 GCF_000710305.1 Buceros rhinoceros silvestris
AAGTCTTAATTATACTTCTATGCCGCTACTAATTTGGGCTACTGCTAATAAACAATTGTATCATTTTCCAGAGCTAAGCAGATCTATATAAGGAGACAAAAAACCATGTTAGAATCTAGGAACGTTCCATGGAATTCTGTATGTTGAAACAAATGAAACATTTGGGCTACTGCTAATAAACAATTGTATCATTTTCCAGAGCTAAGCAGATCTATATAAGGAGACAAAAAACCATGTTAGAATCTAGGAACGTTCCATGGAATTCTGTATGTTGAAACAAATGAAAC
>NW_010403353.1:0-200 GCF_000710305.1 Buceros rhinoceros silvestris
ACCTCTATTCAGTTTTTATCTCGTTATTCAAGACTCGGTCACTGTGCCATTTTTTCATGTGTTTCTCCAGGGTACTGTACACGCTAAAAGGCATCTTACAAATCTCGCATTTGTAAACGTCCTTTCCCACCTGCCCGTGTGTTTTCATGTGCCGGGTGAGCTTGCTACTCTGGGCGCAGGCGTAGTTGCAAAGCTCACAC
>NW_010403353.1:427-796 GCF_000710305.1 Buceros rhinoceros silvestris
AGTACTCACAAGTGTCGCTGCGTCTGCCCTCTTTTGAGCTGGGCCTGCCAGGGCCCGGGCCACTAATATGGGGGGTGCTCCCTCCGCTTCCCGTGCCGCTGCGGCCTGAGATCCCTCCGTCCAGCTCACCCGGCGGCGTGGAGAAGCGCAGGCTGCCGTTCTCCGAGGAGTGCTCGGAGGAGGAGGCGAAGGGCGATTGTCGCGAGTCGCCGAAGCTGAGGAAGGGGTCCTTCAGCTGCCGGGAGGCGGCGTAGCCCGCCAGATTGGAGAAGGGGCTCAGGGAGCTGGGGCTACCCAGCAGCAGCTTTTTGGAGAGGCCTCCCGAGGCGGACTCACCCCGGGAGCAGCCCCGGCCGTTGGCCGCCCCCT
>NW_010403353.1:975-2520 GCF_000710305.1 Buceros rhinoceros silvestris
TCGCCGGCCACCGAGTCTTCGTCGCAAGTGTCCCTGTGCACCTCGGGCTCGGGGAGGTGGCCCCGCTTGTGTTTCTCCCCCAGGACCTGGTGGAAGGCCTCGCTGAAGTGCTGCATGGAGCTCAGCACCATGCCCTGCATGACGTCCGGCATCGAGCGGCCCTCCTCGCCGGCCCGCGAGTTGTTCTCGTGGTGGCGAGCCGCCTCCAGGCTCATCCCGAAGCCGTAGTCCGGCCTGTCGCTCTCGTTCAAGTCCTCCTCCTCTTCCTCCTCTTCCTCCTCCTCCTCCTCCTCCTCTTCCTCCTCTTCCTCATCCCCATTCTCGGGGATCATGTTGGGGTCATTCTCACTCTTGAACTTGGCCACCACGGACTTGAGGGCGCTGCTGGCGCTGCCCACCAGGTCGCTGGTGCCCGGCTCAGGGGAGCTGGCGGTGGAGAGCCCGTCGTCCGACTTCACCGTCATGGGGGAGGACTTGTGCATGTGGGTCTTCATGTGGCGCTTCAGCTTGCTGGCCTGCGTGCAGGCGTGGTCGCAGAGGTTGCACTTGTAGGGCTTCTCCCCGGTGTGGCTCCGGCGGTGGACCACCAGGTTGCTCTGAAACTTGAAGGTCTTCCCGCAGAACTCGCAGGACTTGGACTTCATGGGCGGCTGGGAGGGAGGAGGAGCGGACTGCAGAGGAGGAAGGGGCGGCGTGGCCAGGAACGGGGGCTTGCTGCCAGGCTGGAAGGGCTGCAGCAACCTTTGCATAGGGCTGGGCCGGCTCGGGGACAAGGGCGGGCTGGAGGTGTTGCCAGCCAGCTCCCGCAGCCTCCGGGAGAAATCCATAGCAGGGGGCTCCATCGCCATGGGGTTCAGTCGCAGCACCCTGTCAAAGGCACTAGGGTGATGGGTGGCCAGAGCCATTTCTTCCGCACCCAGGCGCTCAATGCGATGCGGATCCAAATGGTGCCTCGGGGGAGGGCTAAAGAGGGGCGGCGTGGGTGGGAAACGCCCTTCTCCCAGCCCCGACGCCTCCCTCGAGACCGAGCCGGGTATTCTGAGCAGGTTAAAAGGGTTATTGTCTGCAATGTGAATCCCGTGGAGAGGTGGCTGGGAAGGGCACTCTGCACCTAGTCCTGTTGGGATACCAACCCGTGGCGTCAGGGGGCTGCCGTGCTCGCTTTCTAGGTAGATCCGTAAGCCGTGCGTGTTCTGTGCGTGCTGCAAGAGGAACCAGGCGCTGTTGAAAGGCTGTTTACAAGTCGTACACGTGTAGCTGCTGGGCTCATCTTTACCTGCAAAATAACACAACAAGCAGCGTCAATCTCCGGCCGTCCACCGGCGGGCGAGAGCTCGCCTCCCCGCCTAAGCTCCTCTCCTCCAGGACGCTCAGCTGGGAGCTGGGGAGGGGACATCCCAGCTCAGGCGCAGGCAGGGGACAGGGGACACAGGGGGAGGCGAGGGGCAGGACGGGGAGGTCCAAACCCACCGGAAGCGCACCCACCTCCTCCCCCCATCCCTAGCCCTGGGTTCAACACCGAACCCTGTCAGGTAATTGCAGCAA
>NW_010403354.1:0-240 GCF_000710305.1 Buceros rhinoceros silvestris
GGAGGCGTCCGTCTCCGCGGGTCCGTGGGTCGAGGGGGCAAGGGAGGAACCGCGGGGCTTGGCTTGATTTGGTTTTCCACAGTCAGTAATCTACCTGGTAGAGGGCAAGACGTAGGCCAGAGCTCTTTGTCCGCGCGTCTTTGTTAGGCTGGTGGCTTTTAAAGCCTCCTGCTGCCGTGCCCAGCGGAGATGGGTTTCTCCCAGGGCTGAGCCGGTGATGGATGCCGTCTCGGCAGCGGC
>NW_010403354.1:347-48945 GCF_000710305.1 Buceros rhinoceros silvestris
TTAGCAACAGGCATCCGGCATTACGTCTGATTGGCTCGCGGAAAGCAAGGGGCTTGGGCTCGGTCTCCCCTGACAGCTTTTGAGCTCTTAAGTCACCCCTCGCGTAGCCCTGTCAGCAGCTGGAGCCGCGGTGTGCTTCGGTGACGCCCGAAGCCGCACGCTCGGTGGGGATTCGGCTTGTAGATCAGAGCCGTTTTGGAAGGCTGCCTGCTGCCCACCAGCAAGAGGAGGGACGGGATGAAAACTAACAGCTCCTGCTCATTCTCCTCCTGCTCCGAAGCTGCCTGAGGAATTTCCCCATGTGCAGAAGTGTAAATAGGCTGGCTGTGCTTACATAAAGGCTTAAGAGATGGGCTTTCTGCTCCTGCCACTGAGTACTTGTGTGATCTTAAAACATATGGCTTTTGTCACCAATTCCTTCCCCCTAAATGCACATCTTGTCAGTGTGTCGTCTTGTCTGCGCACCGTGACTCTGCACGTGCCCAAGTCCTCCATGACTGCATCTCCAGGGCAGCTGGGTGGACATGGTGCCAGTCAGAACATCATCTTTGTGTTGCACATTCCCGTTTTGCAAGTTCTCACATTTGGTCAAGTTCTCAATTTTTCCTTTCTCTATATTCTCATAGAAAAGGTCCCCAAAGATAAGATATTAACATGGGAAAGGAAGAGAGATGGGAGGAGGTAAGGGATGGTAGTGCCAAATGGAATTGCAAAGGACAAGGATGGGCTTGCTTTCGCACAGCAGAAGAGAGCAGTGTAGGAGAGAAAGGAGATGAAGTAATTAGAAGATGTAAGAGTGCCTACCTATGCTGTCAAGGGGTGGTGTAGGCTGAATTAAGAGGATAAATAGAGAAAGATACTTTTAGGGCAGTCATACACTAACACTGTGTAATTTCCAGAGTCAATTGTACCATTTTTGTTTGGTTTATGCAGTTTCTTTTCCAGACCAGAAATTTATTTCCCTTCAGTTTTGACAAATGTTAAATTGACTCCTTTGTGTGCCCTTACTGAGGGGAATGTTCTTACTGAGGGGAATGGAAATCTTGGCAGCAACCAGGACAGGAAGACTAGTAATTTTTTCCATTTTTTCCGTATCAGTTACTGTCTGTGTTTATCAGATTAGCAACCAGCTCCTTGGAAGTACGCAAAGACACCAACTGACCATTGTGGAGGAAGGAACAAAGTCTATCAGGAAAAAAATTGGAGTATTTTGTTTTTAGACAGGGAGCACAGAATGGGTGAGGTAAAGATTGAAAGTCCACCTTGAGGCTGGAGTTGGATCAGAAGGGACTAAGTGGGTGTGGATGGGAAGATTTGGTCTGTCTTCTCCGCTTGGAGATCGAGAGAAAGCTGAAGTAATGAAAGGGTGGGGGAAAGTGCTGGTGATTGTTTATGAAGGAATTAACGCTGTGTTCACTGCATATGGAGGGTATTCTCTCTGTTTTCATTTGTTGAAACAGTTAATTCTGATGCGTGCTAACTGCCAGTACAGCAAACAGTGCTTCCCATTGAATTAACTAAACAGCTATAAGACAATGCCCCATTTTGGACGCTCAGAGCAGATGCTGTTCAATTAGGTTTTGTTTTAGACTGGTGGGACACATGAAGATGCCATGGTTTCCCCTGTGGAAGGTCTTCCAGAGACTGTAACGTAGGAGTGAACTCCATAAATCTGACCAGGTTTGTTTTTTCTTACTCAAATCTCGTGCCGGTGGCATCAGTTTTTAAGAGAACAATTTAATTTAACTTCCTTAATTATATTAAATGGTGTAACTGCAGGTGTAGTACCTGTATTCCTCTCTTCAGGAAACGTAGTTCTGGGACTTGCTAATAAATGCTGCCCTGATTTGTGTGGGCAGGCCCATGACTTGGTAGCACAACAACCATGGTGGATGCCACTTGAGCTGTCACCATCAGGATGTGGTTTGCCAAGCAAGTGTGATGAGAGGCATTTAGGCTGGGGGCATGCTCCATACCCTGAGAGTGCTGGAAAATGAAGAAGCATTAAAGAGCTAGAGGGGACATTTAGAAATATGGGGCAAGCATCTTGGGAAGGAGACAAATCGAGCAGAAATGGACAAATGAAATAGGAGAGACAGAAACTGTCAGAATAAGTGGGCACTGGAGGGATCTGATTAACGGAAGGAAATGACAGGCACAAAGTGGCAGTGAAAGAAATCAGGACAGATGAAAGCAGATCACGGGCAAAGATTGCATGAGAGAGTGGAAAGATGCAATAGACAGGAAAAAAAATGCTAAGGACATCCAAGAAGGAAAAAAAAAAAAAAAGAAAAAAGGGTGTAGGTGGTCTTTGATTAGTTTTTCTAGCTGCTTAGATTCTCTGAGACTTGCCTACCTATCTGCTCTGTATGGTAAGCTCCCACTGAATTTGTTAGAGGCATCCTAGAGGCATATTTATCATGTCAGGTAGGATGGGAAAGGAGAAACTTTGCTTTAGAGTCTTTCTGCTCCTGTACAGTATGAATTTGGATTCATACTTGTTTTTCACTCAACCTCTTTCCTGAAATTTTAGATTTAACCTAGGTATTTCCTGGCTCTCAGGAGTGATAATTATATTGGTCTAGAATATTCATGTGCATTTATTACTACACCAGCTGTGGTGTTTGTTTTGGATTTTGTTAGTCTGCACAATGAGTTATAAGCAATCACAATCCACCAGCCACCAGCAGAGCTTTCTATTTGCCATGTCTGTGTGAAATTTTTAAGTCTTGATTTGCAAATCTTTTGAGCATGCTTAAATTTTCAATAGGAAAGAAGTCAATGAAATAGTGTCAGAATAATACCAGGGAGTTTGTTGTTACTGGTGTGAGATGAATCAGTCATTGGGTCAGATAACTCACTCTTAACTGCCATAAAGGTACCAAGATAGAAAAGAGGACTATGACTTGAAGTCGGCTTTTCCTCTGCCAGCCCTCTTTTTCTGTATGAAGAAAGGAGTTCATTGGTTTAACAGAAGTCTCTTGTAACATATTTCTACCTGTTGGTGGCTTTTGTTTGGGCAGAATAGAATTAACTCTCCTTCTTGCCTCAACTTAGTGAACTAGTCCAGATGAAACAGTGGTTTGTGTGACGGCAAAATAAGGAGGAGGCAGTGATGTCTACTAAAATAATGCAGTTTGAGCAGGTGGTCTAATCCCTTGTCCTACCAAATGCATAGGAATGAGATTAGATTCATTGAAATGTGTATTTGAACAGTTTCAATTTCAGATAAGAGGAGCTGTTATGGTACAAAAGTTAAAAAGCTTCAACATCTTCTCAATGATTTTTATTTGGTCACACTTGGCAGTCGGTGTCTCATGTCAATTGTTTAAATTTCAATTTGTAGTCACCAAAGTATAGTATTTACACAGTAATGAATGTTTTAATTTTTGATATGCATTTAAAATTGTCAGTTGTCATGACCTGATTAAAATGATTACATAGTTTGTCTACTGGAAAGAGCAATTGATTTGACAATGCCTACAACATCAATCCTTATCAAGTAGGAGAGAATCATGCATATACATGGAGGAGGACAGAATAATTAAAAATGTTACATTTGCATTTGGGTGCAGTTTTTGGAGTAGCTGAGGTAGTTATTCCACTAAAATAGATGTGGTTTATGAGAGGAATAAAGTTACTTAGTGTGCTTGCTGTTGTTGTTGCATTGCCCTTTTTCTGTTCCTTCTCCAATATCCAACACGGTAATTTCTTGGAGGAAAAGATAAGCCCTAGGAGCGATTTCCTTTGCCACTCCCCTTTCCACATCAGAAAACGGCAGGATCACAAGGGAGTGACTTACTCAAATTTGATTCACAGATATTTGATTTTTAATTTATTTAGTGTTGGTGAAGGTGCCAAGCTGTGAGCCTTGGGAACTAACACCCCGTGCCTGTAACCAGACCTTGTGCTCGCTTGCACCGCTGGGACCAGTGTGTTGCAGGACCTATATGGTGAAAGGCTAGGACGAAGCAGATTTCAAGGCTCTGCTGGCAGGAAATTAGCTGCAGCTTAGGGTTTAGTATATTGTGTTGCTGGGGAGGAGGAAATGAAGGAGGATGTTTAAAGTGACCTTTAGATAACAGCCTTGCTGAGTTTTCCAGGTTTTGGCAGAGATGGCTGTGCTCTCTCTTAAGGATGTGTCTATTCACTTGTTTGTGGGTAGAGAGTCTCCACCAAATCATGCAGATGCCTTTCTATGAATATATTGTTTTAGTTAGTAGTCTTTTAGGAGTTGGGGAGAGGTGTATTTACACTTAAGTGGTTTGGGAGGTAAACTAGAGATCTCAGTGAGTTTTACTTTCCCATCAGTTTAAGCCTATCAAAACTTCTGTTTGTAAATAAGCAACGAAGTTGGGGAGAAAAAAAAAGCAACAGGCTTGATTTAACCAGGAACAAATACCTTGTCCTCAGATTAGGGAGGAGAAAAGTAAATCATCTTGGTAATGGAGTAGACCATTTATGCACACGGGTGTGCTATACCATGGGAAAGTCAAACCTCTGGGCACTGAAGCCATCTGCACTCATTCACCAAGTTTTGTTCAAGGTGTAAAAATTTAAGAGGCTTTCTTGTTTCCAAAACAGCATGTGTTTTATTGGGGCGGTTGAAACAAACCCTAATAATTTGAAAACCTTCTTCTTTCAGAACAAATTAAACTCTAATGAAGTTGTGCAGATGGTGGCAATGATAAGTTTTTGTCCTTGCCCTCCATCACTTGTTGCTACATCTGTTTTCTGGCTGTACACTGCTATAGAAGTTTCTGAAGAGAAGTGTCAGAGACAGGAGAGTGGACAGGAGCTGCTGGGAACCACTGGTAATGTTTTGCAAGAAACCAGAAATGAAGAAACAAGGAAGAGCAGAAAAGCCTTAAAGGAGACATGGCCAAATTAGAGCGCTTTGTTTAAAATCGCCCATTTATTTTCAGTTAGAGATGCACTTTAGCAATGCCTGAAGCATTGGTACCGTAGGAGCAAAGTGGGTGCCATGGCAGACACAGCTAAATGTAGGTGGGTGTCAGGCCAGGCAGATATAAAGGAAGGGCAGAGAAGCTCTCTACTGAGAAAATGCTGCCCTAAACCTGGGGACTAAATGCTGGGTAGAGCTGTATCTGCAGCGTGGTTGAGCTGCAACTCTAGGCTCCAACTCCAAGGGAAAGGAGGTTTTACTGTAAAGCCGCTCTGTGTTATAATATCTTAAAACTGGAATCCTTTGTTTGACTCGCTGCCTGTTTGAGTCATGAATCATTGTTTCTTCTGGTCGTTAGTGAAACAAAACTTAATTTGGCCTGGGCACTGTAGAGATGAAACATGATTGGTAATGCTGTATACATTCACTTCAGATGACTTTATAAAACCCAGATGAAATAATTTTGCTTCATTCCAGCCAAGGCAGAGTGAGGCATGTGTTCTGTAACAAGAATCAGCCTCGCTGGCTGTTGGATGAGGCCCTGCATAACCCTTATCTGAAAGAATATGATTTCATGAGAGTAGATAAACTGCAGATTTTGAGCTGTTCGTTTGCTTAGGTCATTAATTCATTAATTGTTTCTTGTTTATGTTCACAGTGGAGAGACTTGAAGTTCCCCCCTCCCCCATCCAATTACTGCTAGGTGATGACTTCTCTGATCTCTTATCCTCTAAGAAGAGATGTGTAATGAGTTCTCAAACTTGAACTGAAACTATGTAAATATTTAACCTTAAAAGAGACTTTTTTTTTTTCTTTCAGCTATTAGCAAACCTAGGTATTCACCAAACTGAAGATTGAATTTTCAATTACATAGAAGCCCTTTCCTCTCAGCTGTTCCCTCCTTCACATTTGTCACATTGATTAAGTGGTAGTCATTGTCTTATGAGGTAGAAAGGATGGGGATTTTGGTGATCTTACCAATGATTTTAACCATAAAGCAGCAATGTTAGAGATAGAGGAAATTATACCTTTTCCTTTCTTCTAAAGCAACCCTTTCTTCTGTCTTTTAATTCCAACTTGTCCATGTTTTAGTTTTCAGTTCAATGATATAATTATACTTTTGTTACAGAACAGTGTGAAATGTTGAGAGTCACTAGTTTTCTGTGTCAAGTTGAACACAGCCTGAAAAGTTCGGTTTTTTATTCTTTTATGGGGAGCTCTGGGCTTGAAGTGCAGTATTTTTTAGTAGAGATTATGCAAGTGATATACCAAGGTGACAACGAAACAGCAGTTCCAACAGGATTTCTGCCCTGGTCCTTCACGTTTCATAGGCAGGCAAAAGGCAGAGAGCCAGTTCTGCAAGTGGGAGAACCATTCCTAACTCTTGCCAGGGTCAGCACTGTTGGCTGCAGCCCTGCCAGGAGGTCTGCAGTCAGCTCATAGCCACGCTCCTGGCAAAGAAGGTGCCTGGGATGTTACACAAGTTTTAAGTTTGAAGGATATAAGTCAATCTGGAAGGAATTATAGAATGAATCTTTCTGTGGGTAGAAGACCCACTGGAGTGAAAAGGATTGTAAATATTTCATGTCAGCAAAATAACCTGTTCAGCACAGAACACGGGTTGAAAAGCTATCTGCTCTCCGGGTTGTTTCCCACCATCTGCTTTGGAGAACTTCAGTCATGTGGTTGCTGGAAAGGGCAGATGTGGTGGGTGGATTCCCCCCTCAAGGTGCAGTGCTCTGAGGGTCTCCTTCCTCACCCTGGCTCCTGGTAGAGAAATGCCATTTTCAGGGGATGGTCAGTTGTGTTCGTGGAGGATGCTGTTGGGGTGAGGCTCACTTCTCGCTCTCAGGCAGTGAGAGGTGCCTGTTGGGGTGAAAACTGTCTTCTTAGGAGTGGGAAGTGACTTCCGCAGAGAAAGGAAAAGCACTGCAAAGTGAGACCAATGCAGAAGAATTCCTAGGGGAGCAGAGGTGAGGGGCAGGGCCTGGAGCCCCCGTGGGAGAGCAACTTGGGAGGAACAGGTGAGGGAGAAGCCAGAGGTCACTGCGAAGGAGCCTCCCTCTGCAGGGATTAGCAGTCAGCTCCCTTCTCCTGGAAGAATATTGTGGGAAAGCATAGCATGAAAAGTCTGTGCAACAGAGACCTGAAACGCTGCTGATGTGAGGACTGTGGTTAATTAAATAGGTGGCTCATCTTTAGACAGCCCCAGACATCTGTCTCCATTCTTCACTTGTTTTTCTGCTGCGTTTCTATTTGCTTGTCCAGAGTTAAAGCCCAGAGGACCTACAGATGGTCACCATTAATTTTGTCACTTGATGCAATTTTTTTAAAAATCCTTTTTTGTAGACCTTTTAAAACCATATGTGTGTATCAAATAAAAAAATAAATCTTTTAACAGAGCAACTCACTGGAAATCTTCTATTTGGATTTAGATTTAGTTTTGGCATTTCTTTTAAGCCAAGTCTCTCCTGTAGGCATATCAAATGTTCTGTAATTTTTTTTTTAATTTATTTTTGGTAATCTTTAAAGAATTTCTTTGCATTCCTAGTCTGGTTTCTTTGGAACCTGAGAAATCACTGTGTGCCAGAACATTTTATGTGTTTTGGATTGCATACCTGTTTTTGCATAGGTTTCTTCACAATTGCAGGATGCTGGAGTTGTGTGGGCTGAAATAGGGTTATGGGATTTCAAAAATAAAATCCTCAGCAGAAAAGTCCAACCTTGTTAATGATTTCTTCAGGAAGCCACAGGATCGCAGACAAAACTCAGGAGTTGTGACTAGTAACTGCCTGCCCAGAGCCAGGATTGTAGATAATAGCTGATTATCAAATAAATTATATGGACTTTTAAACTGATAAAACGGCTGCAGACAGTTTTCTTCGTCACAGTCTCCACATTAAACACAAAGTGCCCTTTCCAAATACCTTTCAACAAACTTAGTTTTGAGTTGTCTCTGCAAATTTTACCATAGGAAAAGCCAATTTTGATTTATATTACACAGTTGGAAATCATTCTCAGAATACTCTTCTTAACACAGCACTTTTTTCTTTTGTTACTTTATTTGCAGGTCAAAACTTGTCTGTCAAATTTGCGTTGTTTTAACCATCTTGTAGAAAATGAGTATGAACCCAAACAGAAGTAACCTCTCCTCCTTTCAGAATGTTGGATCAGGTAATCAATTAATAAAAATGAAGTTTGTTTGTAAATGCAATGAAATCTTTCAGAATTTGTTACTGATTTGGATCCTTTGATTCTGACACATGGATAAGATCAGTGTTCTGTTCTTATTCCATGTCTAACTCCATTTACCAGCCAAAATAAGGCCACAGCTGGATACGCTGCAGACAGCCAACCCTCCCCCATCAGTTTAATGCCAGGCTGGAACAGATATCGCTTACCCCCAGCTAAACAACTTGGGAAGGGAAGAAAAGGAATGGGGGTGGAGGTGGTGTAGAAAATTAAAAAAAAAAAAAAAAAGGAAGAATTTCCTTTTGTGTAGCTTCAGGCAGCAAATATTTTGCTCAACAAAGAACAAAGAACCTTGCACTCTGTGCTGAAGGTTACCAAGAAAAAGCTGGGGCTGACCTGGATGCAGGATGGGTTCAGGGCATGTCACATGCTGCAGCTCCCGGCCGCAGTCCTTAGAGCTGCATGCAAAGACAGTGTTAGCCAGGATGTATAAAGCACCCTGGCATAGTCACAAAGCCTCATCCTAAACATTGCCTTAAAAATAAACGGAAGAAACAAGATCTGGTTTGTGGAAAGCAGCTACAGTTCAACTAAACACATGCTGTTGTCCAGTTGGGATTTAACCATATGATTACGGGCGCTGTGGTACTGGAACCAAAAACGCAGAAGAACTGGTATAAGGTGTAGTAGAGAAAGGTTGAATCCAAGTAGCTACACGAAGGTGTCATGACCTTTTCTTACTGTACTTGTTTGGATTTCAAGTACAATGAACCCTTCATTGCTGTGGTGAACAGGCCTGAAAGTTTCCATGAGCTAACTTGTTTTTTGGCAAAAGCATCCAGTCTTTGTAGGATTAAATGTGCTCTACTGGTGTTGCAAGGGAGTAATAAACAATTATTAATGTCCTATTAATGAGTCTGCTAAGCTACTTATATAGAAGCCAGTGGAATTTATGCAAAAACATTTGAACTTCAGCTGTCTTCAAGCTATGTTTTGGACAGTACAGTTTTGATGTGAGATTAGCTTTCAATTTTAAGAGAGATTTGGAAGAGGGAAGGAGAGACAAGGATGGAAATTATCTTCCATTCCACAGTGAAAGGCGAAGTATACAAGGCATATACATTGTGCTTTATATCTGTGCTGTTAAGTAACTTTTACGTCTTGTTCCTTCTTTCTTATAACACGACAAATATGATAAATGGTTGATCTTATCCAGATGATTTTGTCTTGTCCTGACAAGAGTTCTGTTGAACCTCGGTCATGTTCCTTCTTTGTTCATTTGAACTTCATCATTCCTGTTGATACAAAATTGTGAAAATAGCTAAAAAAATGTCCAGTAAAACCTCAAATTGTAAGAAACTGCAGTTTCACTGCTCACAGCAGTGATGGTCTAACGGAGAGCTCTGTGAACTTACTGGTTCAAAGGCAATTTAGTTGTGTCATCATAACAAATGCATTAAGATTACAGGCAGTAAAATCACAGTCAGCATAAAAATATTAAATTCTATGTTGTTGTAAACCTGAGGCTTGGTTTTGAAGCTACAGGTTAATGTTTTTGGCCACTACCAGAGCTTCTAATTAACACACACTTAGCCAGGTCCACTATGCTCAAGAAGGTGTTTGATTTTGGTTTTTTGTTTGTTTCCCCCTCCTGTAATGTTGATTCCTTTTATCTTCTGCCTATTCCATTACATTATTAATGATGGTTACATTTGTTCTTAAATTTATGGGCTGTTTCTTAAGAATTGAGGAAGATGTGTTGTTACACACTTAGACTCACCACAGTCTGGGTTGAGGAAGCCTGTGCAACAGAGGTCTATTGACTGATGTCCTGGGCGGGAATGGATTCCAGGATTTTTTGCTTTCTTAGAAAAGAAGGTCCCAGAAATGAAGGCCCTCTCAAAGAATTCATTGCCACCTTCCACTAGGATTCTGAACCTAGTGATCCTCAATGAAACTGGATCATAGCAGCTCTGGTGAGGGGTGGGCATTCAAGTTTTGTGTCTAGGTTCATATAATTGTCTAAAGTGGTACTTGGAAAGAGGATTAAAGTATTGCCTCCAAGGATTTTAAAGGCGCTTTGCACATTTGAATGTTAGGTTTTCCTGCCAAGTGGCAAGCTGAGATTAGGCTTCTCGTGAGGTGGCTGAAGTCACAGGTGAAATGTGACTGAGCCAAGAGTAAATCCAGATTTGTCCCTTACTTTCAGAGGAAGCACTCGCTGGTGCTGCAGGAAGTGACACCGAAGAATGCTTCATTAGTTCAAAGCGCAGCCTAAGATGTGCTTTGCCGTAACACCCAAGATGCTGCTGTAAATGTTAATGGTGCCATTTCTACATCATCTAAGGTCTGAGTGCAAGCCTGCTGGGACTCATGTTTATCTCCTGCAGTGACACTGTCAGGAGCTGAATTCCTTTCTTTGCTTTCAGCAAATTGGGGCTTGAAACTGTAGGCTGGAGCTTGACACATTGTTGAACAATAACATCAACAACAGCACAGGCTTTTTTGGTTGGTGTCCTCTTCCAGAATATAAATTGTAATTCTGAACAAGTGTTAGGATGTGGAACTTCAAACCCCTGTCAGTGTTTTTAATGGTCCTATGTTTTTGTTGTTTTGAATGAAGGTGTGGCGCCTAGCATTACACTTCCTTAAGGCTATCTTGTAACTAATGTGCTCTTTGCAGATTTAGTTACAGCTTTGTATTTTAAGATCACTGAACTGAAACACCTGGAAAAACGAGCCTTGGTTTTATACTTTTCGATGAAGCTTTGCACGACAATCCACAGAGTAAGCAGAACGGTAACAAACTCCTGCTGAGCTTTGAATTGAGCTCGTTAGTATATTGGGGCTTGGATGCACTAGCTGCACAGGTTAAAAGAGGAAGTGGTCCAGAGCAGTATCTTACGTTTTGTTTCCTGAGCCCTGGGAGACTTGTGTTCAATTCTTTACTCTGCTGTCTGCTTTGCATTGTCTCTCTGCACCCCAGTTTCTCAGCTGTAAAACATCAGGACAGTAATACTTCCTTACTTCACAGACATTTTAGGAGGCTCAGGATTATGAAGGCTGAGCCATAGCCCTTTGCAGTAGATAGGACACCAAGGAGTCTGACCTCTTCCCAGCTGTGTTGCTGATTTGTAGTACAAATTTAGTGATGTCCCTCTACCCCTTATTTTAGACTCCATCATTTGCAAAAACAAAGATGGGAAAGCTGTGCATCCCCTCCTTTGCTTAATGTTCTGAGACAGTTATGACAAGCACAGTAACTGCTACAAAAGGTGTTCTTTTCAAGTTAGTGTGCAGGCGTGCACATGCAAAAGGCTACTCACTTGCTAAAAGCTTTTTTTCTTGTTTTCTCTTCCTTACAGATTCCAGCAAGATTATGGCAGAGTATAACCACACACAAAACCAGATGGAATTACAAAATGCTAGTTTGGTAAAGGGTTCTGTGGCGAATTCCCTTGAAAATGGTCTCCAGGATATTACGGAAAACCTCAACACGAAGAAATATTCATCAAGTCTCAAATTTAAAACAAATGGGGACTACGCTGGCTCTTATTTAACCCTTTCACAACCTATGCCAGTTAAATCTAATCCTTCCTCCAGTGTTAAAAATATACACTCTGTTACCAAAATTCAAGGAGGGAAGCAGTTCTCCTGTGAAAGCCCATATCTTGCAGATAAAAACATCTCTGTAAAGCATTTGGGTTCTGTATCAGGTGCATCTCCATCCCTCAGTGGGTACAGTTTAGGAAGGACAGACTTTGATATTTATGCCAGCAGAGAAAATGAAAAATCCATTGGACACATGGATAAGTTTCACTACTCAAAGTACAGTCTTAAAAACAAATCATATGACAATGTCTACTTCCCAGGAATGCTGGAGTCGAAGAAGATCTCGGGTTCACTTCTGACCATGTGGAATGGAAGCTCGGGGAATGAGCTGATGCTTTCACCTGCTAGCAATTCAGGGGCGGCCAGCATGCCTTCTAGCCCAAAGCAAGGCAGGAGAATGAATATTGAAGACAGCCTGGCTCTTCACATAAAACCAGCTAAGCACAAGGATGTGATGATGGAGACCCTGGCTTCACGGCCTAGAAAATACTCGGCTGGATCTCTAAGTCATATGGGAATGTACAGTCGTTCCCTACCCAGACTTTATAAATCCACAGAAAGCCAGCTGGTGCCATTAAGTTTGCCCCCCAGAAGCTCTCTGGGTAATACTAAAAGGAAAAAATTTGGAGAAAAAGATCTACCTCAGAATGCTTTAGATGGTGATAATTACCTGAATTTTTCTTCTTGCAGCTCAGGGGTTTTACCACATGCAAACTCTGTCTCTGGGAATAATCCCTATGTCAGCTCAACGCTCAGTGTTCCTGCAAGCCCTCGAATTGCTAAAAAAATGTTTTTAGCACCTTCTTCCCCATATCTTTCTGATGATTTTGATAGACTTGGACTCTCAGGAACAAGTCCCAGTAGCTCTTTCTCCCCAGTGGATTTTGACAGGTCATTTTCTGTGCGAAGAAACCTTTCCACCAGTTCCGTGGAACTTGATGACCCAGAGCTGGAAAGTTACAGACAGACACCAAACTCACTGCAAACATCCGTGCGAGAGCGGAAGAACAGCATTAGCTCAATTTCAGGAAGAGAAGACCTCATGGACTATCACAGGAGACAGAGGGAGGAGCGACTTCGGGAGCAGGAGATGGAACGGCTGGTAATTTTTTCAGTTTTTCATGGCAGTTACAATTTGCAAAAGGTCCATCCCAGATCTAGACATCAGCAAAGTATGAGCTTCTGTGTTTTGAGATTCAAATGTTGCCTGCTTCAGATGCCTTGTTTATTATAGCACTCCATGAAGCTAATGCTAATAGTGTGCTGCTGTAACAGCTTGGATAGTCAGTATCATTCAGCCATCTCAAAAAAAAAAAAATGCTGGAAGCCATGTAAATTGCTTTAAGTCATCCTGTGGGCTCTGTAAAAATGTCTACATACATACAACCCACAAAGTGCATTGATGGGATCCAGCACTTTTTTTGTATTAGGGGAGGGCACAGTTTTGTGGTAAGTGGATAAAAAACATGAGACTCCACTATAAGCTTGTCAGCCATGTGTGCAGCAGAGGCAGGTATACACTAGTGTGGGTTCAACATCCATCATCATAGCTTTCTCTGCTTGTGTGGTTTTTCCTTCTGATTTTCACTGAAACATAGGCCTCCTTGCTTTGCTTCTCCCCCTCCCAAAAGGGAGAGTAGCAGAGGGGACAGAGTTTCTGTCTTGTCTCTAGTCAATGTAAAGCAGCGCATACTGCTTCAGCTTGGGATTAAACTTGGTAGTAAGATGTAATTTATGTGTTACTGAAACAACCTCGATAGGAAAGAAAAAAGTCTTCAGAACACAGGAAGATGTTGAAACAGATTTTTTTTTTTTTTTAATTGAAAAGGTCTTTGAAAAGATGCTTAGTATTTCTTTGAAGTTTTCTCAGTGGCTACAAGAGTCTCTGACCCGATTACCAAGTATTCACATTGTACTGATTTTTTTGTCTGCATGGAAACCAGGGTTGTTAGATGGGCCAATTTGTATTGCTGAGTCTTAGATTTGAGACATTGTCTTTACATTTCTGTGCTTTATTTCAAATCTTTATGGCTTTGAGCAAAATGGAGATAGGATACAATTAAACCTGTCTAGTTTGCATACAGAGAGCAAGCTTGCAGGGGAGTTCACTTTCCAGGCAGGCCAAGGTGAAAAGCCACGGTAGGGCAGGGTGCAGGGGCAGGGGCTGCCCAAGGGACCCCAGCAATGGCCCAGCACCTGTGCAGGGCCACTGCTCCCATATCCAGCTGCGGTTGTGAGCAGATTCAGCTGAAGGCTTGTAACCTGTTCAGATGTCTTCCTCGTATCTCACATATGTCCTAGACACAAGTTGGGGAGGAACCTGCTATGCAGGCAGGAGCCTGCCTTTCTATCCCTAATCCACTTAGCACTGTAGTCTGTAGGATACTCGCTGTTTTGTAAGATGTGAAAATGTTTGTCTTTGCCTGCTTAGAGCCAGGGCTGCAGAGTTGAAGTGCAGGTATGAGGGAATGGCAGGCACTGCTCCTCTCCCACTTCGGTGAGCAGCAGGGCATGCATGCCCCTGACCTCCTTTGCCCCCTGAAACTTCTGCCAGCATCCTTGAAGCTGCAGCTTCGCAGCAGTAGGGGCTGGGCTCCCTGGGGAGAGGAGGGCCAGCTGCCAGTGGAAACTACTGGGTGGCTTAGGAAAAGTTACTTATGCTTGTGCATGTGAAAGTGGGAAGCATCAGCAGAAATGCTGGCAAGTTGTTTCTCTCACTTCTTGCTGCCTTCTCTTTCTTGTCCCTCCACTCCTTTCACAAATCTCACTTCTTCCTAGTCCTGGTGTCCTTGTGTAAACGCAAGACTCTTCCACACAGTTTTTGAAGCAAGGTAGGCAGAAGAAAAATGTAGGACTGCTTAGAGAACTTCATCAGAAACATAAGCTTCCTTTTTAGAGGATTAGACAGCTCCATGGTCCAGATGCAAAGAAGTAGAGAGCATCTTTCTTTGTACCAGCACTGCTCCATGGCTATATTGCTGGCACAGAGTGGTTTTGGGGTGCTGTGTTTGACAGCTGCTTTTCACTTGTGGATGGTGGGGTTTTTTGTTTTTGGCACGCATTGTAATCTGACTTAGTATCTGTGCTTGGTCTTTTCCATTTACTTTCATTTTTTCTTTTATTTATAAATTATTCCATGGGTTTTACTTGTGCTTGGTTTGGTTTTTAAGTGAAAGAGGTTCCTCTGGAAGTTCGCATTTTGAGCTGCTGCTACGGCCTGCACATGAAACCAAATCATCTGCTGTCATTGCCCAAAGAAATAAACAGAGAATTAAAAAAAAATAAAAGGTACAAACAGTAAAAATACATTGCAGTATTTTCTGAAGTGATTTTAACATCTGAGTGTTAATTTGTTCCCGTGCACCAAACAGAAAAGACATGCATGTACTTGTGCAGAATTCGGTGTTTCTCCCTGTCTCTTTCTTTTGGTTTGCCTTTTACGGCTGGGTTCACCCAAACTAGCTGAAGACTGGTGCCACTTCTGTTTTGCCAGCGTGTTCCTCTGTGGCTCGAGGAGCAGGAGGAACCGGAGTTTCCATTGGTGCTGAGCACTGGAGAGTGGTGGGCTGTGGGAGCAGGTGGAACAGCATGAGTTTACACCTGGAGCTTGCACAGGCAGTGCACTGGTGGGTCACAATCCGCTTCTGCTTCCACTCCAGCCTAGCTGACCAAACGTTGCATCTTGATGTAGGGATGTCTATACAACCTTTACAAATAGAAGTCATAGTTATTGCTAAGCTATCCCAGCAGCCTTGTAAGCAAGGAGAAAAAATATCACCATGATCTAAGAATATTCAATGAGATCGTTAGCTATTGAATTTTATTATTATTATTATTTATTTCAGAGGAAATCTCACTCTTTTTCCTGTCTGAGAAAAAAGCCCAAATATGGTAGCTGCTGGAACTGAAAGGCAGTCTTTGTTTTCAGTCCATGGGGAGGTCTGGGTTGGAACAGCACAGACAACATAGATATTAAGGCCAGCTGATGTGTTTGATATCTGCTCATTTGAATAGCACTGAACTTGATTTTTTAACTGCTAGTTTTTAGGCAGTACAATGTATTTCCTCTAGATGGTGGTAAGTACTTAAAAATTACATGTGCGGTGTCTTCATGATACCTTCCATAGTCCGGCTCTCTGAATGGATCTATGAACTTATGGTTCTTAATGAAGGAATTGTGCTGGGAGAGATTTCAGCTTGTATGACTGATGCCCAAATGAGCCATAATAAAAGTCAAGGAGCTTATTTCATCGTCCACTTTTTCACAGTCAGAAGAAAATTGAATTTCATTAAGTTTATTCAGCAAGTAAGAAATAATACAAACTATTCCTGTGCCTTGTTTGCACTGATGCATTACAATTCAGTAAGATGTGCTCATGTGAGGGGAAAGTGAAATGAAAATATTTTGGAATTTTCAAGGCGATACTGCTTTAAAATGATGGTTAATAGAGCTCACGTAAATCTCCCACAGAGCTTAGAAAACCTCAAATACATGTTTTATAAAATTATATTGGCACTGTGTCTTTTTATAGACCTTTTAAACATAAAGTACCCAAGCTGTATCTGAAAGTGCAAGTGACTTACATCTTACAGGAACCCCGGCCAAGTAGACAAAGGTTAGATCAAGGTAATTTTCCCCACCACTAGATTTGACAGCCTCTATAGTGTTACAGTATAGCTACTTAACATCAATGTAGTTTAGTAAATGAACAGGTGTTGTGTAATAGGATAAAAAAATCCCCACAGAATGTAAATGAGGATGCAGTAAATTTTCAGGAACATTCAATTTTAACTGTGTTCCAAAACATTTTTCTGGGATCTTTAATAATCCCAAGTGTGGATTACATATTCTTAATTTTTGCAGCATATATTTTATGCAAATGAACAGCATGGGCCAGGAAGAGATCAATTTCAGGAAACCTATTCTCATATACAGAACTGAAGTACTACACCAGAGCCGTAGTCTTTGGGCTCCTGTCCTCAGTGTGATTTGAAAAGGAGCATCTACATAGGTACCATAGGGCAAAAGGGCAATGGTCTGAACAACGCTGTTATTTTGGAAGTCAACAGCATTTCCTCTGGAGCCAAATACGTGCCTGCCGATACAGGAGCTAATTCTGCAGAAAGTCATCTGCTCAGTTCTTCCCTGCACGCTGGCTCTACTCCGTGCTGCTCATCTCACCACTTCTGCTTTTACTGTTACGTTTCTTCTGTACCTTTACTGGGAGGGTGAGGACAAGGCGTGCCAGCCCAGTCCCAGCACCCGGTGTTCTGCTCAGAGCTGAGGTGGTCTCTCTGCAGTGCATCTCCATGCAGATGCCTCTGTTGTGAAAGGTTGCCTGCATATCGCCTGGGAGAGATGGACATGAAATATGAGTGCTTTTTCCAAATTCTGTGCTGCTAGCGGTAAACTCAGAGCCAAAAGACTAACTATAGCAAAACAAGGATTGAAAATGGTGAAATAAACAAGGCAGAAGTGAAAAACTGGTACAAACTGGAGGGGCAGGGAAGAACAGTTGGTGAGCTGTTCTCAGACACAGTTAAAGTCTAGCTTTGAAATAAGCTTCTCGGTGTCTGACAGGTGTGAAATCACCAGCTCCTTAGAAATGCAGGAAGGAAAGAGAAACCTTTCTCCTGCTTCTTGTCCGTTGGGTACTGAATGTATTTGTAAGAAAGTTCAGGGTGTTTCTGCAGCTCTCATCCCTAGTCTCTCTGCCGTTCCACCCCGCCTCCATCCTTTTTGACTAGCTGCTGCTCCAGCTGTTTTCTGTGAAGCTTGTTTTTTGCCTGCCCGTGCAGTTTTTAAAGAGCAACAGTGGAAAAGTGCTGTTCTTTGGTAGCTGAAAGGAACAACAGCCTCTTCTTCAGGTAAAGGAAGCCTCGGCCACATGGACTAGCTGTAGTTCTCATTAGCGTTCGTCACAAAGGACAGACTGCACATGTGTTTTTAATGAAACATGGCATTATCCATGGCACTTGCGAATGGCAGTTACCTAAAAAGCTTCCTGCTTGCCTCAGCTCATTAGCCAGGTCTTGCCTTGATGTCTAGATAGAGCATTACCTCGATGCCTTTGTAAAATTAATGAACGTGACATGCAGCAGATGAACAAATCCAGAATCACTGACGTGGTTGTTGTTTAAAAAGTGGGAGATATTTATCTCTGCTATTTTGGAAAATTTTCTTTGCAGTGTACCAGGGATGTCTCTTAACATCGTTGTTAATCAATAACAGAAGAGGGTTATTATCCCCTTTCCCACCTTTCTCCTTCAGCACCTAAATTTGCAGCTATCCATAGGAGGTGTGTAGCTTTGTCAAGGCCAGGAGTGGTCGAACTGCTCAGGCAGAAAGCGTACAAGACCTGCATGTACTCTTTTTTGGTAGCAGGCAAGAGAGCCACAGAAAATACATGGAGATGTTTTAGACTGTTAGAAAGGACATTTTATGGGGAAATACACTGAAAGGCTTACAAGGCTTGATTAAACGTCTCCCTCCCACCAGAGCAAATTTTAAACAAATTTCCTTCTTCTGACATACCATGTTTTCCCTCTCTGCCGTGTTCAGCATCACAAATAACTTGTGTGGTATTTCTTGCAAAGTTATTGAATAGATTTTCCATGTGCTGCTGATTTTCCACTTTTCATTGCACGCATTCTTTCCTAGCTTGCTGCTTGACTCAGAAATTTATTCTGGAAACAGTTAAATGCAGGTGTGCTGGATCTGGAATGAGTTGGCTGAGATGAAATGATGAGAATAGAGCGTATAAAATAACCACAGAGCTTCCTGTCCATAAGCCTCTTGGCACATGTCAAAATAGAGCTGAGAGATATCAGTATTTCTGTAATGTGCCTGAAAGTTCATCAGGAATTTTTTGAAGACTGGCAGAGGTTTTACTGCAATTTTTAAGCTTTTCTGAGCATCTGAGACTTGGGGGAAAAAAAGAATCCTTCCCTTCCACCACCCCCGCTCCCCTCCGACTGCTCAGCAAAGGGCAGGTTTGCACTGTGAGCCCCTTACCTGAGCTAGGACGAGCAGCAGCTGTGCTTTGAAATTTGCCGTTTCCTATTATTATTGAAGGGATGGAGGCTTGACACAGGGTAGCTTGATATACCCTGTTGTTGCAGGGAAGGGTGGTACGTCATGTCCCGATGCTCTGTTTCCCGTCTATAACCATTATGATGACTGCACGAAAGGGCCAGGCCTGGTGCTGTCACAACAGGGAGAGCTGCATAATTACCGTCAATCCCAGCCAGCACTTGCACAGCTCTTTAGGAATTGGGTTGTGTGGCCAAAAGACTTAGTAAGAGGGAGGACAGCAGCATTGGAGGGGTAAGGGAAGAGGCTTAGGGTCTGGCAGTGACTGCCTGGAGGGAACAGGGCTTTGGGGAGTTATAATTATGTTGATCATTTGGGGTTGAAGGATGTTTGCAGAATGTGCTGGACCCTTTTCGTGGAAAATAGAAAGTTGCAGTTGCTGCCCCGCAGCTTCCCCAGGCTCCATTATTTCAGCAGCTCATCTCGGCCGGTGCCACTACAGGAGGCTTCAGAGGAAACCTGCAGTGGGAACCTGGGAATAAGCTACTTGAAGGCAAAATTGCTGTCTCGCAGTGCTCTCTCGGTTGGGTAGTGCTTGGAGATGCATGGGTTCAGATGGGTTCTCCAGCTCAGAAATGCAGCTTTTAACAGCGGGTGATGCAGGGTAATGTGAACGTGTAGTGCATACACTTACTGGGTAATCTCTTGGTTGCTGTATAAAAAGCTGGGTGCTTGTAAACTGGTGTTAAATTTTCATAAAACTCCACTGGCTTGCTGCAGGGAAAGGGCAGGTAATGCATTGCCTGAACTGCTTTGCTTGATCCTTGTTATGCCTTGCTGTCGGGCATAAGAGAGTGTTAGGATTGTCAGAAAGAGCTGCTTTGCAAATCCTGTTTGCAACTGTAATGCCAGGCAGAGCTTGGAAAGCAAATACATCTGCAGTGGGTCCTGGGGTAGGAGGCTGAGGATTTGGGGTTATTTGCTTTCTTTTTAAATACTACTAAAATTAAGAAAGATTTTCTAGAAATCAGAAATGAGGTCATTAGTGCAGGTATTAATGGCAAGCACGGAACTCTCACAGTGGTCTTTTTTCCAGCAGAATTTTCAATAGGCTTATGGTAAGCAATTTTTCCTTTACATTATTTTTCTTCTTTAGCAAAAGAAATGTGAAATTATGTAAAAGCATTACCTCTTAAAAATGAAAAAGTAAAAAGAATTTCATCCAAAAAAGAAGTTACAGGGAGTTATGCATTCAGTGAATAAAAAGAAATATAGCCTTCTATTACTTAGTATAAAGTATCGTAGAGATCTAGAAATCCTTCGGGAATTAAATGTTTATATAACAACTTGAAACACATCAGGTCAAACTGGCACAGCTTTTCATATTCTCAAGTTTGAAATGTTAGTATAAATCCATAGAGAATTTGAGTTAACTGGCAAATAAAGATTTCCCCCACTTCAGTGCATTTGACATCTATTGTATTTTAGATGTGATGCTGTATTTTTCCGTTAATGCTTTTAAAGCTGTGTTTCAAAATGTGGACTTATTCTCTTCCAAAAAAGGGAATACAAAACCAAAACAGAAGACCAAAAAAGTCAGGAATGAGTGAGTTCATGGAAAATCTGTGCGATATTTTGCAGCTTGGTAAGACTATAGTGTAAATGTAATGTGGAACATTTAGTGAATTATAGATTGAGCTCACCGGGCATGTGTACATACAAATGGAATATGGTTACAATAACCTGAATAAACGATATTAATAATATTTTCTACATTGAAAAGATAAATAAGTGTTAGGACAGCTTATTTAAGTGGTTGCTTATTTCTGTGAAATATACATTTATTTTTTTTAAGTTCTTATTCCAGGTTAACTTTGGTTTATCATCTTGCACCATGATTTATTTATGTATATCTGTTTGTTATTTCTAAGTACTAGAGACATACATGGAATTGAGGGACTTGAATCACTAAAAAAAAAAAGCAAACTTTTTTTTTTAACTTCACCTTTACTTTAGTTCACATGTGACGATTAGTGCTATTATCTTTTTCTAAACTAGGAACGTCAGCGGCTGGAAACAATCCTCAATCTGTGTGCAGAATACTCCAAATCTGACAGCGACCCTGCTGCAGCTACAACAGTTGCTGATGTTCAAAAAATTAACAAAGAACTTGAAAAACTACAGCTCTCCGATGAAGATTCAGTGTTCGAAGACTCCCAGATGAATCTGGAAACGAGGTTCAGAAACCATTTGAAATCATCTGCAAGTGATTCGGATTTCTCAGAGCTGAGCAACCACAGTCGCGGCACTGCTGCTTTCCTCTCCTCTAGAGGATTGAGAGCTGATGAGCACTTCAATGAAAGTGTGAAGTCTCCCCCTTTTGCTGCTCCTGGCTTCCTGAAGGATGCCACCGAATCGTCCTACCTAAGCATCACACCAAAGGTAACACTCTCTAGGAGCAAAGACTAAAATCCAGGTTCCATCCTCCTCTAGGAATTGGCTGTCCTGGCATGGATCACAGTTAGGATGGCTTAGGTGTGAGAATTAATCTCAGAGATCATACAACTTAGCAGACAGCAGATGGTTATTTCATTTTCAGTGGAAGCTATTGGTACTGGAAGGTTTGGTTTTGTTTGTTTTTTTTTTTTCAGAGTGATGTACAGTTCAGGAAGAGTTGTAGGATTTTCTGGAGGGGAAGGATTTTCTTGAACAATTATAGCTACTTAAATAAGGCAGGTATCGGGAACCCTGCTTAGCACTGTTCTGGCATGTAGGAGGGAAGGGAATGTCTGCCATCTTCTCCCACCCTGAGGCTCCTGACTTCTGTAAGATGATGATGTTTTCTCATGGGCAAACCAGAACAGTTGCATGGGAGGTGAAGAGGAGTTGCCTGAACCGCATTTACTATCCTGTCTCCTTTCCTGGGATTGGATCTGAGACACTTGTCAAATCAGTTGTTGTCTCTCATGGGGTGACAGCCAGCCTCCTGCCTCCCTATCTCAACTCCTGCGTTTAATAAGCTGTGGCTCCTTTCCCATATACTTCACACTGCTGTTTTGTTATTGAAGGGAAATTGTCCTTTAAAAAATGATCTAACAGCATTCCTAACAATTTCCTTCAGCTAGGGCAGGAGCAACCTCCTCTGGGGTGGGGCAGGGGCCTTTCATCTTCTTGGGTCAGTGCCTAGGCTCTGGTGTGCAGCAAATTCTGGTGACAGGCAGTATGTTAAAGAAGTATATTCAAGACTTAGAAGGAGGAGCATAATGAGACCAAGCAAAGGCATAAAAGCAGGTTGCAATTTAACAGATTCACTCCTTCAAAATACTTAGTGTCTCTCCTTTTTACTGGTATTTACACACTGTATGAGCTTCAGCATGGTTATATGGGTCGCATGATTCTATTTAACCTCTGCTTAATGTAACATCTTTATAGTTAATAGAAGTGCATATGTGTAGGAGAGAGAGGTGTGCTAGAAAAACATTTTATCTTATAAAGGGGTATCTCTGGAAATCTGTCTGCTGAGTCTCTAGGTGTAAAATTATGTTGAACAGAAAAGTGCTGTTATGGCTTTACTTGGCCTTTCCATGTTGAAAAGGTAGTAAGACATTTCATTTACATGTTACTGTGGTCTTGCTTTTCTTTCCCATTTGTTGCCTTCTTCATGCAAGCCAGAGATCCTACTTTAAACCCTTATTAGGAAGTTGAAATGCAAGATGTTATGTCAGCATTTTCCAAACAGGATACCGGACAAAAAGAGGCTTTCCTGCTAGGATTACTGATGCTAATCAAGGAATACCATTCATTCATTCATTCACTGTAAAGGGTGTTCTGCTAAGACCTGAGAAAAGCAGTAACAAGCAACTGTGTTAATGAAACACAGCTTGTTGTTTTAAAATATCGAGATCAGATGTGTTCCGGATAAAATGCCTGCTTTCAGAATAACCATTCAGTAGCTGAGCTGAGCCTCTTTTGAGCAAGGCTATGTAGTCCAGTGGTTAACACGAAGCCTGCACGCAGCCCACTTCCAATTGCAGTTGGGGACAATGAGCGAGCAGCCTTACCAGAGTAATTGGATCATAAGCCCCTGGGGTCAGATGAACACAAAAAATATGTTTGAAACTCAATACTCTTTGATCTAGCCTTTGCCTGGTATAAGATCACAGGTATTTTCTTAATGTTTAATTCTTGGCACAGTTACCTAGTTAAGTAAATGGCAATGAAAAGAGCAATGTTAAAGGTACTATTTCCTCAGTCCTAACTGGGGAGACAGGACCAACTTTTGTCCTTATTTTACAGAAGCTGCCCATTTTAATGGCTGGTTACGGAAATATCCTGTTCTACCTCCTGGCTTTTATTGTATGAAAACTTAAATTTACATAAAAAGCATCTTCATCTATCTGTGTGACTTTTATAAGGGAAAAATTTTTACAACCTAAACAGCACAGCACAAAGTATTCTCAAAGGTTAGGTTTTAATAATTCCTGTAGAAGGAATAGTATTTACCATTAAGTATAGTATTTACTTCCAATGCTTGGAAGTAAAGTATCATGTTTGCTTCTCTTGTACACCCTCTAAATATAGAAATAGCAATATAGTAGATACAAAATATGTAACGGATTCAAAACCAGCAGTACTGTACTTGTCTAAAGTGAACACAATATGAAAGAGGGGAGGGAAGGAAAGTGTTTAACTCTTTTTCTAATGAACCTCTTGTAACGTGCAACTGCAGATACCAGAATGTACAAGTGATGAGCAAAGAGGGCAGGAGCTTGGTCAGCTGGAGGAGGAGCGCATAGTAATACTGAATAACTTGGAAGAACTTGAGCAGAAGATCAAAGATTTAAATGACCAGATGGACGAATCCTCGAGAGAGGTATGAAATATGTTTTGGTTTTAAATGTCTTGCTTGTTAGGTATGTCTACATAGCATAAGTCCGATGGGTTCGGCAAATACATAGGGAATTCATGGATGTATGTAGCCTTCATATTCTATGCTTTTTCACCAAGATAAGGCACAGAATCATGGACCTGGCAGTCTCCTACTATGAAGGTTGTTTTTCTCCAGATGGATGTGATACTCCAATTAGCCTTTCCTAGCTGTAACCATTATACTCCTAAGTGGAATTAGAACAATCTTACTCGTTTAATGGTCACTGAATTGATCTAAATACCTTGTGTCACTTAGGAGTTTTATGGTGGTATCTCCTGTGACTGTTTAAAGAGAAAGGAAGTGAGACAACTTCCTTTCAAACCTGCTTGGCTTTACGGTGGCAAGGGTTTATTGGCACCATCTTGAGTTCTGGAATCTCACAGTTGCAGACTAAGCTGGCCAGGCATTTGGGTTGTGCTTGCTCCAATTATCAGCGACAGGAAAGAAACAGCTGTTCCAGACAGGTTTCCTCCGGAGCCTGGGCACAGAGTCAGTACAGTATTGTAACAGGAGGAAGCACAGAGAAGAGATAGAAAAGAAAAAGTTTTGGAAAAGTTGGTTTGGACTGTATTTTGCAGTATTTTATGTTGCAGTTTTTCTTTTTCTCAGATTTGTGATTTTTTTTAACTTACTTTTGTGGCAGTAAAACTTTTTTTTTCCCCTCTCTTTTTAAAATGTTTCTCCCTTGTGAATAGTCACCAACTCACTCCCCTTTCTCCAGAAAATAATGTGTATCAATATTTCTTCTTAATCTGGACTGCTTCTGAAAAATGTTTTGTGTTCCTAGTTGGATATGGAATGTGCCCTATTGGATGGGGAACAGAAATCTGAAACAACAGAGCTGCTGAAAGAGAAGGAAATATTGGATCATCTAAACAGAAAAATAGCTGAGCTGGAGAGAAATGTTATTGGTGAAAAGACAAAGGTAATTGAGTTATCTTAGCTAGCTGTGTGCTCTGTTCCCCTTGATCTTCATTTATATGATTAACATATTGATGGAGGTTATTTTATTAAGTACTGTCTATAACTAAATTTACTTTATAAATATGGGAAAAAAATTGTTGTTTCACTATCATCTTCCCATAACAATTTTGTTTCCTAAGGTATGCTTGACAAGTAAAATATAGTATGTGTAAGTAAAAAGACTTGACCTACTGTGAAGATCTTTTTGATTATTAAAAAAAAATCCATATAGGGCTTGGACTTCAGTTATTTGTTGTCTAAAGAGAACAGTATTAATTGCTCCACTGTTCCACTACTTTCCATTGTAGGTTATATATTTTGAATTAAAAATAATCCTTTCTTAGCAAAGGAACAGAATGAAAGAAGGCTGCAGTTTCAGAAGATGGCTTTATCTACTATTATATAGAATGTTATATGACATCTGTCAAGTACACAATTTTAAAGTATTTATGTTGCTTTATTTTGCTTGTTGACTGACTGACAGTTTTAGAACTGTAGAACATTCTAAGTCCAAGGAATTAATTAGTTTTCCTATACAGCCAGATATTTCATTGCTCTCCAATATGCAGCAATTATATGTAAGCCTATATTTGCAAAATAAGAAAGCACTATAAGATTTTAAGTACAGAAATGGAAAGAGCCTGTCCGCCTCAAACCAGGGAGTGCTTGTTCCCTCCATCAGGCTCTCTACTGGCCTCTCCAGGCAGGCACTTCCCTTCTCCACAGGGGATGTGCTGCGGGCAATAGTATCTCAAGTCAGGAAGTTTTTTCCAGGGCTTTCACCCCTTTTTAAATTTCATCCTCTACCTCATAATTTAAATCTGTCACTTGTGGAAATACTCTAGCTAGTCTCTCCCCTTCTTTTTTCAAGTTTTCCAGAAATATCTGGAAGTCTTTGCGTTATTTGGTTTTGCTTAGACAAGCTGCATGTTTTTAGCTCTTCACAGTTCCCATTTAATTCATGCCTTACAGCTTGCATTGTTTTATTCTGAGCTTTTTATCTTCAACTTCTGCCTGCCCTGTCATGAGCCTGAATGCTGTTTTGCAGCTATACTCATCAAGCCTGTGTCTGAGAAGGAGAGGGATGCTCCCATCTCTCTGCTTTGTGGAGTGACAGAGCAGATCCAGTTTAAGCTTGGACTTTTGTGAACTTTCCTGCCTGCACTTTGCCTTGGTCTTGTTTATCTCTCAGTGATCCTTCAGCTTTTGGTGTCGCGTGTTGTCCATGGAATGTGTTCCATATTTGGTTTTTAGTATAAAGTTGAGTTTGGAGTTAGTAACAAGCAGATAGGGTGGTGCAAGCAGATACCCTCCAAAAGGATGCTGCTAGAAGTTTTGGTTATATAACATATCCAGAAATTCAAGAGATCTTTTGTCTTTTATATTTGCTCTCTAGGAGTCTCAAAGTTCAATGAAACTAATGGAAATCATTCTAAAACCTCTAGGTTGTTTAAAATTCCATGCAATCATATGATGATACATTAGTGTGTAGTAGTCAGAAAATTAAAATGCTGGGTCTAGTTTAAATTTTCAGTTGAACTGAAACAGGGAAAGCAGCACTTTTGTTATTTAAAGGCAAGTGGGTACCTCGGACCCTCGACCCGTCACATTCACTCAAAAAATTTTTTTCTTTATGAAGCAAGCCACTGGTCAGATCAGTTACAATATTTTAACTGTCTTTTTTGTTCTTTTTTTAAACAGACAGGCAAAAAACAGCTGTTAGTGTATGCTCTATACCTAAAACTATGGCTCGGTTAATACTTAAATGATCTTTGTAGAAATAAACTCTTGAGAGAGTCCATAGGGTTTTGTTCTGGAAGATGTTTGGAAGCATTGCATAGAGTGAATGTTTAAAAAAGAAGACAAGCTTCTGTGAACAGGCAAAATATAAAGCGACAGCTGAAGTGTTCTGGTGAAAGTAGTGTCAGCCAGCAAAACATGGCACTGATCATGTCAACAAATAAAAGTTCTGGCTGACTTGAAACAACAGCATTTTTTAAAACTTGATTTATGTGTCTGTATGCTTAAGCTTGCAGCCCTGCTTATCTGGTGCAAGATAGGCAACATCTTGGCTCTGTATTAGTACAGGATCAATCCCCCCTGAAAAGGGGTGCTGAGGTGGAGGTGGTAGGTGGTCCTTATTGCTGAAATCATTTGAAACTTATGACCTGCACAACAAGATAAAGGCTCAGGTTTTGGATAGTAGTTCCCACCCTGCTGATGGTACTTTTTGGGTTGTTTTTTGCAGTCTTCTCATAGTGGTCACAGTTTCTTCTAATTGCCTGAATATTTCAGCCCTGGTCACACTGGTCGTCTTGGTTATGGTGGGGCTTTCTGGCAATAAGCTGTTGGATCCCGTCGCTCAGACGGAGGCTATGTTTCTGTCAGGGTAGGAGAATGATATCTGAATACATCTCATGGTGTCATCTTGAGGTGAGAGAGCGAGTTAATCTCCCTCATGAAATGATGGCAGGGTGTTAGTGCCGTACATGATGGCGCTTGTCTCTGGAGCGACTTGAGTGTCTCCCGGAATTCGCCACTGATCTCAGCACCTGTTTGACAGGAAACCCCTGCCTGGTTGTGTTTCATTCTTACCCGTGCACCTGTTTGGGAAACTTGTGAAATTCTTAAAAAGAGAGATCATAAACAACAACGTAATCATTGGGCCACATTATGTATTTGAAGTAGATTGGAGGTGGAAGCTCTGGTACTACTTTCTGCCTAATTCTTTGTCTTTTTTTTTTTTAATGCCCTGTGCACAATTCATTTGTATAAGGACACAAAGTTTTCCCAATGTTTGCACAGTTCTAAAGACACAGTTTCTAGCCTTTGCAAGACAAGAGAATCAACTGGAAAACATATTTGAAGGAAGAAGGCGGGAACATTGTGAGTTGAGTTTTAGTGTACTCCTTGCTGTGGTACAATGTCTCTGTGTCCCAGCAGCCTGCTTGTTGGGAACAGATTTTGTAAGTAGGTTTGTACATTGTGTGCTATGCTGAGTTCTGATCTTGTTCAAGTCCTGTGCTCAGCCTTACCTGAAGAGCTGGTAGGACTAATAGTGAGGAAGAATGAATGAAGATAATGTAACACTCACCCTGTGGTGAGTTGAAAGTGTTTCCCTTGCTTTTGTGATAATGCCGCCACACACGTGGTAAGGAACAAAGCAACTGGTGTTCATTTACTTAGGTTTTGGAAATTAGAGCTATGAAGCAGTTGCCATTTTGAGAAGATGATGACGGAGCCTTTCAACACTTTTTTGCAGCTCTCAGTGTAGTTCTGGCTGTGGTGCACCTCTGCCAGGTAAAAGTGCTGACAGGATTCGGTTGTCCTAGCCGGAGTAGCTACTTCCAGAGCTGTTTGGTATGGCCTGTGCTTTCAGCTATGCTGGAAATCATGCTAGTGTATGGAGGAAGATCTGACTTTGCCATCATGGTCGCGCCACTTGAGTCTCTTGAGCAGCTTACAATCGTCTCATTCCTTCTTTTTTTTGTCTTTTTTGTTTTTTTAACTATCACACGGTACATATTTGGTTTCATCCACAGAAAAATATGACCAACTACATATTTGAATAGCATACATATTTGAAAAGCTATTAATTGCAAGTTCCAGTTATGCAGGGGCAGCCCTGACAAGTCATTAGTAACACAACTTGACAGATACAGCTTGAAGCTCGCCAGGAAAGAGCTTTGCTACAGATAATGACAAAATTACTTTGAGCGCAGCCTGCTCTGGAGAGAGCCGAGCTGGCCAGCACCCAGAAACAAGCAAGCAGGTGAGCCAACCTTTTCCCTGCCATCCAGGCCTGGCTCCCTGTATTTACTGTGGCAGTCGTGTACAATAATGATGCTACTGTTTCAAGTGGAATAGCACCTCAGGTCCATGGTGCTATTTACAATTACGACTTCCTCCCAGTGACTCTTTGCTCACAAGACTTAGTTCAGGATTGACATTTGTCTATAAGGAAGCTGGAGAAAATTGTATTTGCCCAATTAGATGCTATCCAGATTTCTTTTTGTACTTTTTCTTCCTAAGTCTGTGTAGTTTTAAACCATGCAGTCCAGCATATGTGGAAAGGATGCTTAATGATTTGCCATGCCTGATAGCTCCAAGTTAAAGCATGAGGTTGAAAGTAACAACACAACCAGGGGAAGAAAGATAAATCAATGAGCCTGAATAAACAGGAATAACTGAAAATGAGTAATGAATTCAGCAGAAGTGTTGTGGGAGGTAATCAAAACTAAACTCGCAGTTTTGGCAGGGAGTTTTAGAACAATTATTTATGCAACAGTTTAGACTTTTAGGAGAGGGAGGTTATTCCTTTTCTTCTGCGGGACCTTTACCTTATAGCATGGTGGAAATATGTACTCTGGGACTCTTTTATCAACCCAGGTTTCCTGTCTCTCTTCGAGAGCAGAAATCAGGAGCAGCTGCTTTTTTTGGAATACATTTAATTTTGACCACAGGCTTTTGTGGAAATACTTTTCAGTCATTAGCAGAATATCCCAGACATGCCAAAATGTTTGAAGCTCAGACTCTTTGCTGAATTAGTACTGCAAAGGCTTGCAAGAATTGAGTCAAGGGAAGAGCAGCTCTCAGATGAACCATCAGCAGTTGAAGTTAAATATACTGGTGGTCTCTCCTCAGTCCTTTTGGATAGAAGAATCCTGCTTTTCTTTTTTTTATCCTGATTAATCTGAAAAATTTATGCCTCATAACATTGCCTTTTAAATCTACAGTGCTTTAGAATCGGAGGTTTTCTTTTGCCTCCCCATCTGTTCAGTAGAACAAGACATGGAGTGATTGGAGAATTAACTTAGGCATTCAAAAAAACTTAAGCTGTCTTAGGAGCAAGTTAATGTGTCCAATTATTGTGGGGGTTTTTTGTTTTTTATTTTGTACTTAAATCAGAGGAATTGCTCACTCTGATTTAAAATGCTTTTCAACATTATCTTTATTACACATGTGAAACAAAACCATTGAGATCTCTCATGCAGATCCCATCACTGTACACAGTCTGTTATAATGCATATAATTAGTTACCATATAATAAATTAGGTACCACTTGTACATTGTGAAATAGCTCCTATCGTATTATGCTCCTTTTCATATGCCTGGCATACTTTTTTTTTTTCCTTTTAATGGCTTTTCTCATGAAACCCACAGGGATTTAGTGATGAATAACTGAATCATGACAAGTTTTATGCTTTGTTTTGAAGAGAACAAGAAATGCAGGAAAGAATAGTATTAAAAATACAGAAGAGAGGCATGTACAGTTTTTGCACGGGAGGATTTGTTTCATTTCAATGGTATTTTTTAAATCAGAGTTGTATGCAGTCTGATTTGTATCAGCCATAGCATTAGAAATGCTTTCAACGTACAGCAGTGCTGGAAGAGGTGGTAGACCTCAGGTTTGACACTTCACTTAATTGTACCATTTGCCCCTTTCAGTGTGTAACCTCTGAAGAGCAGGTCACATTTCCTAGCCTGTCTTTTCCCAGACCCCTTTTCTGTTAGGAACTAGACTATTTTCGTACAAATTCATGGCAAGGGTTAGGCCAATTTTGTCAGTGAGTTGCTAAAGTAAAATTTTCTTGCTCTTCCACTTATTTTCCAAAATGTTTTACCGAATGGACAAACTCTGTAGCATCACGCTACAAATAGAATGGAATCATTTCTGTAGTCTGCTCTTTCTTCTCCACTTCTAGCTTTTACAGTAGATTATTTTGGAGAAGGGGGGGATGTTCTTTTGGAGTGTAAAAGACTGAAGTTTGTCTAGAGCTGAAAGCAAGAAGATGAGATGGAGAAGCTTTTCAGCACAAAGAACTGCATGTGCTTCTCCTTATTTCTCGGAAACCTGTGAGAGCTGTGAGACTTGCAGATTCCATACTGAGAGACAGGACATGCAAGTCTGAAGCTTGGTGTGGGTAATGAGATGTTGCTACATTAAAACATGAGGTTTTGCAAGTGAGTTGGACTGAGGAAGATGCTGGAGTATTTCAAACTGGAATATTTTAAGAGTCTGTTGGATGGGAAGGCATTCAGGCATTTACGGCTTGTAGGTTTCTTTGCAGTTTCCCTTTGAAAATAATGCATACGTTATATGTTTTTATTGAGTGTTTTTTGTGGAGGGTGGGTTTGGAAGGTTGAGAGTGAGCTCATTTCATCTAGCCATACAATCCATTTCAAACTGACCTGGTAAAAATAACAGGTTTATTGCTTTAGGTTTTTTCCAATTTTTATCTGTATTTTTGAGCTTTCTCTGTTTCATCCACATTTACTCTGACTCATCTCTGCAGAGTCTACCAGTTTATGCAGGAAGGTTGGTTCAGAAGGCACATCTACATGCAAACTCATGCTACTCTACAATTTTAGCCTGGCTGCCTGCCACAGCAAAATGTGGTGAATGACAAACTGAAAAGCAGAACTTCTCTGCAGAAGGGGTATGGCACCTGCTCAGGTTTAAGTAGTAGTATTGACCAGGCATAGGGCATCCTTAATCACAGGAGACAACATTGAAGCAATTAATTCTCTCTTTCTGTTGTTCCCATTCTTTTAGGGGATATGGTTGTCTTAAATACTGTCATTTTATCTCCTCTGTGTCCTCGTCAGCTATGAAATATGTTGGAGATATATATACATTTTTCCCCCCTCTCTCTCTTTGCCATAAAATCAATTCTACCAGATCTAAAGGTTGGGTTTCTTTTGTGACTCATGTTGATCGCTTATGGTCTGTGTTCATACCATAGGTGCTCTGCTGACATCTGTACACATGCTGTGCTCTTGGTGGACAGTGTCACACGTCAATTCTTTCTGCTCCTATCCGTCACAATATTCAAACATCCTCCAAAACTGATCCAAGCTGTGCCCCAGCATCATCAAGAACCAAGTCAGTCCTACTCTGTACCCTGGCTGACCCCAAATTCATTTAACATGTATCTAGAGGCAGACCATAGGACAAGTTGGGCAGTAGGCTAAGACCAGATGTTATGCTTTACTGAGCTGTACTACTTTTCTCTGGAAACAGGATGTCAAGAATTCAGCCAGACTGTGGCTAATGTGACTCCAGAGTCAACACTGTGGCTGGGAAGCAGTTGTCTGCAGAGAAATGTGTAACAAGTACAAGCTCACGCGGTTAAATGAGGACGAGCAGCTGGAGCATGTGTTCTGTTCACAGCTCTGCTCTGGAGCAAACGGCTCATGGAGTCAGCCACAGGCCTGCGTCAGCTGCATCTTGCACTTAGCTTGCAGAGTTATTAATCTTTTGCCTTCTAAAAGAACTTGCCTTGATCCATTTTTCTTTTATTTATCAAATTACTTTTTGTGAATTAAATGGCCTTTACCAATGCACAGCCAGAGATGTCAGTGAACTTAACTCCGCAGCTGCAAAACGTACAATGCCTCTCATTGCTGAAAGTGATACTTCCTGTCAAGACTGCACATTTTGAAGGGAGCCAGTTTGGTGGGATGTTAGCACTTCCTATGCTATAAATATGCTATAAATAGACCAGATGAGTATCGCTTTCAATCTCAAAGGAATACACTTCTAATTTCTTGAGGGAAGTAACAGTATCTCTGGCAGGAATCTCAGGGAGTTTTATACTTGCTGATGATGTCTGAAGATCACACTTGTGATTTGACTTGCTCGTTAATGAATAAGCATGCTTGTTGCAGTCCACAGACATTTAGAGAGCTATTAATAGCTTGAGAGGCTCGATACTGCAGCTAAGGTCAGAGAAGTCCTTGCTGCTTTACAGTGTTAGGTGGGCAGGAAAGGAAAGCGAAAAACAATATGGCAGACCACAGGTTGAATGTTAAATGGACAGCAAGGTTTGTGAGAAGGGGAACTGCCAGTTTATTCATAGATTTCCTTCTGTGTTGGAGCGATGATTCGTTTTGTGTTGGAAGGATGATTCAGCAAATGGGGTTCCTTGGGGGCAGAGGTCTGGAGGTGACCTCTCTCAAGAGCTGCATGTTTCTCCCTCATTGTGCAGCTTACATTTCTACATCCTCCATATTTCTGAGCCCTGCTGCTATTGTTGTAAGACAGAAGCTAGTATGGGAAGACCAGGTAATTAAATATTATGGCTCAGTTGCTCATTTTGGTAAGCTTAAAAAAAAAAATCTTTTGTGTTCAGCATTTTGTTCATCTGATTGTGTGAGCTGAGAAGTTTCATGTGTGAATGAAAATAACAGAGCTGGGAATTTGGTTGACATTAGGCTTGAATGAGAATGCTTCCTGTTGTTGTTTTTAAATATTGGGAAAACGAAATTCTAGCCCCTGATCCCACTGAGATTTAGAGATAAAATCATAAAGAAAGCAGGCAGCTTAATATGTATTTGTTATTGTGCCTCCACCATGTGTGAGAGTTTGAGAACTTTGTCGGGAACAACAAAGAGAAGATTTGGGGGAAAGACAGTTTGAAATGGCACGTACTGTATACTAAAAGAAGTTCCTTCTCTTTGGCATGTGCCATAGGGGTGCTGTAGAGTGTTTAATCATGTAACACCTGCTGACCTACACATTGATTTAAAAATTAAATAGTTGGGAGTGAAAAGAGGTCAGATAAGTGGATTGTGTGGCAGAATTCAACTGTTCTTGGAGCATCCAAAAGATGATGATGAAATTTTGAAGTTGATACTGTTAATTTTTGAGTATTAAGAAGAGTTAGAGATGATCTGAGAGGAGATGCGTAACTACAGAACAAGAAGTAGGATCTACTTCTGTGTGACTACAGAAGGTAGCAGAGAGCGGGGCTTCAGGGGCTTACTTGATTATTTATGCCTGGTGTATCAGGCGTACTAGTTTTTCCAGTTATTAATTGGTCAGTTGAAGAAAATTTATTTGCTATGTTGGCCAGCGTAGATGCAAGTAAAAGGCGTTGAAGAAATTCTCTGCTCTATGATTTACTGGTTCCTAAATTTGGTCCATAGATAATTATTAGTCTACAAGGTAGCTTTAAGTGATCCACGGCCAGTCTTTGGAGCAGTGCTGCGTACTAAATCATGTAGTATTTTATTACAAAGATTTAAAGGTGAAAGGCTTTTGAGGGTGAGAAGCAGTGTGAAGTGGAACAAGAAGAAAGCAGAACTAGTTGGAGGTGACTGGAGTGTTTGAGTCCACTTTGATCCCTGAGAACAGGTTACAGTTCCTGTACCCTGAAGCAAATTTGCTAAATCACTTGGTGATTTTAGGAAAATAGGAAAAATCCTGTTTCTGCTGCAACAGGATTTCCTGGCCTGGAGTTATTTCTGTGTAAATCTCTTTTCTCATTCTGTTTTTTCACTGCTTGCTAAATGCGCTTATCTGTACAAAGGCACATAGGCATGCAATTCACTCTCCTGGGAAGATCTATTTTCCCCTCACTGGCAGACTACAGTAATTTTCCATCCATTTTGCTTCCTAAAAGCTGCTCTTTTCTCTCTCCTTCATCAGTTACTTCACTGACATGGCTGCCATTTCATCATATTTTTTTTCCTCATTAGGTGAGACAGTTGTTTGGGCAGTGGACTTTAACAGCATCATCCAGGCACGGGTACAAAACACAGTGACGAGGGAGAAAACTAATCACCACACTAAAATGATTAATGTTTTGTTTTGATCATTTTGCATCTTGCCATTGCATTTCAACTAACAAGAGGTTTCTGCCTTTGACCTACGTGCTTCATCTGTTTGTTAAGGTTTTGCCATGCTGTCATAATCACTAACAACTGCTTGGGTTTGAAGGTAATTGTGTTTATTTTCTGGTTCATGCTTCAGGAAAAATTAAAACTTGATGCTGAGAGGGAAAAACTAGAGAGGCTTCAGGAGCTTTACTCCGAGCAGAAGACGCAGCTTGATAATTGCCCTGAGTCCATGAGGGAACAATTACAGCAGCAGCTGAAGAGGGTCAGTAGCAAGTTTCAAGACTGCACTAACTTTTTTGTTGATTTTTTCTTTTTTCTCTCTTCTCTCTCAGAGTTATCTGTAACATATTCTGTTTCAAGTGTCCAGTGTCTGAACATATTTGCAACTTACAACTATTCATAGTCGAGAGAGTTACATTTTTTTCTGGAATGTTTATAATAGATAATGCGTATGGTAGGAAACGACTGGATTGCAAACGGGAGGATTAGAAACCATTTTGTGTGGAATGTTTTTAAAGCTTTGGGCTACTTGCCTGTGATTAGTACCTTAGGCCTGATGGGTGGTGTGGAAGCTGTTGTGATGCTTAGATGGATGGTGGACCATCACTCTTTAGTGTTTCAACAAAGACGGGAACTGAACTTTGGTCAGTGGGATCAGCCATTGTAGCAGCAGTTTCCTACCGCTGCTTTTTGATCCTGTTATGTACTCCTCCTTTGCAGTGCTGTAAATGGCTGTCTCAATGAAGCCATGGATGACTTTTTTTTTTCCCCGGTATATAACTTAGCTGTTAAACTGAACTGTGCTTTGAAAAATTAATTTTGAAGATTGTACCACTTACTAAAACAGCTTTATTTTTTCCTACATTTTCAACAGTTTCGCATTGGTATAATAACCTTTGCATAAAGTCTAACTGCAACTTGATTTTATTTGTATTATTTGTAACCAAAAAAGCTACAACATTGTCCGTAAAGGAACAGTTATTTTCTGTGGAAAGATTTAAGTATTCTAGTATTTAGTACTCTAGTGTTAAGCGAGTTCTACAGCACATATAGTTAGCTTTAGTGGGGGTGGAGTAATCTTCAAGGCATTGGTATAACAAGCTTAAGATGCCATCTGGGAATGAAACTTGATTTTTAAATTTTTTTTTTTTTCTGACTTGAGTGCTTATATCAAGCATAAGGGTTATAATAGCAGTGACCAAAACCAGGAAATATTCTTTAGAATTTGGTGTATTTGCAGAATTCTTTTTTTGCTTGTTTTAAAGAGAAAAAAGTCTAGCTTTGGAAATAACAATGTTAAATTCTTCTGTAGTAACTGCGAATGTTGCTGGTTTTGAGACAAGAGTTTTTGTAAGTTACCTTAAAGAAAAAAGGCAGTATTATGTGATATCTCTTACATATTAAAAGGAAAGGAAGCCTTTCCAGTGCAGTCACATACTTGAAGGTATTAATTCAGAAGTTGCAGTCTTGTTGTGGTGGGGTGGTAGTAAAGCCTTTTTCACTATTGATCACCAAAAGTCTTCTAGAAATCTGTTTGTTTGTTTTTTTTAATTTTTTTCTTTCTTTCCAAGATGGAAGGAATAACAATTTTGGATTTGAAAGTAGGACAGAATTTGAAATGTGAGGGTGCAGTTAAATGTCCAGTTAGTCCTATTGCCTATTATTCCAGGCCAATTGTGGTGAGAATTAGCTGTGTCTGCTGTGGTCGAAGCAGTAGAAGTTATCACTGAATTAGTGCACATTAGCTCTCAAATGGATATCGAGTGTGAGAGCAGTTATGAAATTACTATAAGTATCCCACCCAAAATGAGGAAAACATCTTTCCGCTAAATAAGCCTGTTAAAGGATTAAATAGCTGAATCTGCAGCAGGTTATGTTGTGCTACTTTACTGCCAATGCAGAAGGTGTGAAGGTGATGAATTCCCTTCTTGCTTCATCTCTGGGACTTCATTAACTTCGTCATTTGTGCTCAGGGGAGCAGGCAGCCAACTCCACTGTAGCAGCTGGCTGCAAGGTGAGTCTGGTTTGTGGTTGGCAGTGGGCAGCTGGCACACTCAGGATGCTTCCCAGTGTCCATAATGAATATAAGCTCTCCCTGTCGAGCAGGAAGGATGCTTCCTCAGAGACTGGTGAAACCTGAGGGCTTGTGGAAAGCATTGATCTTCCTGATGGCATGTTTAAAGCTAATTATCACGCTTCATCCCTTGCTGTTAGTATGCAAGCACAAAAGGTGGTTTCTTCTCATGTGCCTGAGTTTGTAGAGATACCTGTAAATGGAGACTGAGAAAAGATGCCTGGATTCCTGCAGAGATCTGAAAAGACATTGTCCATTGCTAGGAAATAGCTTACTCTTCAGATAAAATTCTCCTAATTTTTAGAGATGATGAGGGCCCATGGAGCTCCCACCACATCCTGAAATAAAGGCCAGGTTCTCTCCCATTGAATTTTCTCTAGAGTCGTTACTGAAGTAATAGAGATACAGGAGAAATTTATGGTTTGGAAATCCAATATGGAAACATTGTGTCTGTTGTCTGTTAAATAGATTATGAATTAAAATATTTTTATGTCAATTGTTTTAATAAAAGGAAGTACACTTGTTGCTTGTTTCAGGAAGCCATTACCTACAGCATGAACAATTGTACTACAGTCCTACACTGCCAAGTAGGATCCTTGTGAAGGTTATGGCGAGGACTCTATCGGTACATCTCTGAGCCAGATCTCATGCCGCTGCCACTGTGCCCTGCTCCTGCAGACTGCCCAGGGTCTTGATCCCCATGGGCCTTCCTGGCTGGTGGTCTCGCTGCAGTGTGCTTGCAACCACTGGTAGAGTTAAATGACTGCCACTTAGCCTTTGGAGGGTTTTTAATTTGAAAATGGACTTGCTTTCAAATTAGGTATGCTTATCTTCCTGGTGGACACAGTGGTACAGAATGTAGTGAATTTTTTGTTCCATAGCACATCTCACAAAGAATATGGCGTTTTGAGAGCTCAGCTAGCTACCAGTTGCCTTTCTGGATATCAGTTGCCTTCTCTGAAATCTGTTCTTCTGCCTTAATAGCAATTAATGTGGTATGAAATAGGCTGAATTTGTCGACTTTCATGGACCAGGTAAAGCCCTTCTGTTTGCTTTGAATGCTGAAGATGGCTGAGTAGTTTTAATGAAGCATTTCTGTACTATAGGTTAACTGCTGTCTTGTAATTTTTTAGCCCATGCCTGAGCTTTTGATCTCTTCACCGTCTACTGCAAGTGAAAAACACATCTTTGGAGAATAATGGGAAGATGTTAATATTCCATACAGTAGCTTGTATTCTTCTGTTTCTGCATCCCATGTCTTTCTCTGGTACATTGGAAGCTGGTTTTGAATACCTTTAGAGACCAGTCTGCTTATCTCAGTCACTAACCTTTGCCTTGGGTCAAAATAAGAAAAAGAGCATGTTCGCATTTCTCTAAAATGATAAATTGCTTACAGGTTATAGGGGTTTTTTGTGTAACAAGTTACGTACAATGTGCCCATTTTAGAGAACCTTAGCATGTAATAATACTACAATTATTAAAAACACCCTTTTCTTCAGAACTCTGTAACTTTTAAGTAGAAATTTGTGTTACGAATCCACAGACATGCCAGGATAAAGATTAGCATTCAGTTCTTGAGCTGAAAGCACCATATGTTTTATCTCATCATCTCTATGCGGAAGGCAGGTCTATTCTTGTTTCTTAGGTCTTTTCTGTAGCATTCAACATGTTTTACATCATCAAAACCTGGTGTTGGTCCAGGATAATGCATAAAAGTGGGCTGATACCTTTTTCTGAAGTAATATACCTACTGGCTGGGGCAGTTGACTAGAGTCAATTGGTGTTTGCATAAGGAGCAATTGTCAGCTCCACTTTAGTGATACACATTCAGGCTCTGGCTAAGCAACTTCCATGGTTGGGCATCACTGCTGAAGTGACAGCAGTGTGCTGATGGCACACCGCTACACATATCTTTTGCCTTATCTGGCTATGTCTATTACTAAAAACGATGCTGGCACTTGGGCTAGATCTGAATAAATTCTAGCTGCAGTCCAGACTTCTTCATTTGGATGTGTATTTCCATAATGAGTTAATTCAGTTTGCAGATCCTTAGTGTTACTGGGATGATACTTTCTGACCTTTTTGGGCTGGTCAGTGGATGCTGTCCCAGCTTGACAAGTGACAACCTCATCAACTGTGTTCAGGCTTTGGTGGTGTCACAGCTGGGCTACAGCAGAGTGATCTGCCCAGCCAGCCTCCTAAGCAAAACAGCTCCCTCACCATGCAGGTGCTTCCCAAGAGAAGTGGTGGGAAGGTGATGAAAAAGCAACAACAAAATAATGAATAGCCCTATTTGCTCTTATGACAGTAGGTCATTAAAAGCATTGAGCTCCTGTTTGAAGATGTTGTATGAGATAGGCAAATACCATTTTAGAATTGTATTTGTGTTTGTTTGTAAGTATCTCTACTCTGGTGTCAGTGAAAGCATGATCACTTTTTTTTTTTTCTTTTTGGTTCAGGATGCTGATCTTTTGGACATAGAAAGCAAACACTTTGAAGACTTGGAATTTCAGCAGCTTGAACATGAAAGCAGGTTAGATGAAGAGAAAGAAAACCTGACACAACAACTCCTGCGTGAAGTAGCTGAATATCAGCGCAGCATTGTCAATAGAAAGGTAAAAGCACTAAAGCTCAATTAATTTGTTCTTTGTTGCTGAGCATAAAGGAAACAAACTGGATCGATGTCTGGAAATAATGTAAGAAATAATGCAAAGCTTCCTTCTTTGAAAAAGCTTTTTGAAGCAGAGCAATGGCCCCAGATGATGGCCCAGTAACATCCCACGCAGATCAAATTGTGCACTTCTCCAAAGGAAATAAATCAATAAAATTCCATGCCCCATTTGTATATTTGCATATGAAAATTAAACCCTTTAATTTGCTACAAAAAGTACCGAGGCATTGTTTTTTCTTCTTTAGGAAAGGAGATTTGTATACTGTGGGCAAAACTACAGTTATTTTATGCTCATGACTGATGTCGATGTTAAATTATTTTGTTAAAATAGGAACAGATCACCAAATGAATACCTTAATTTTTAAAATTACTTGTAAAGGTCCTATCTCAACGAATTAAATATGAATTTTTCAGAGATCAAAAGTTGCATCTCTAAACGAGTTCTGTTCAGAATACGACAGCTAATCACCATGTTATCAAAGAATATGTGCAACTGTTCTTTTGTTTTGTCTCTTGACTAAATCGTCTCTCTGCTGTCTAAATCTTATTTAATTATCTCTTTCAGACCAGTGAGCTGTCTTGTAAAAACTTCTTTTCCTAGTGCTTCACTCATATGAATGAGCGAACTTTCATGAAGGATCCTTGCTGCAGGTTGTTTTGTGCTTTGAAAATAAAACATGTAAATTGTGATTATTTTCTTTTTATATTAGGAAAAGATTTCTGCTCTCAAAAAACAAGCCAATCATATTGTCCAACAAGCACAAAGAGAACAAGATCATTTTGTAAAAGAGAAAAACAACTTAATAATGATGCTGCAAAGGGTAAGTATTTATCGTCTTTCAAATATTTTTAGCATGTAATAGAAGAGCATTTCATAGAATTGAAGAACACAGAAAAAGTAAAAGTATCAGTTGTGCAGAAACTAGCAAGTAGGTAATAACGTGATCGGTATAATTTGTATCTATTAAACTTTAAAAAAAACAAATATTCTGTAATTAATCAGCAAATTTCCTAAGAGAAAAGGCTAGTGGCATTTGATAATCGAGAGGATTTTAGAGGTGCCCTTCTTCCAGAGGGCTCAGACAGAGGCACCAACCTGGGTGCTGAAGCTAGAAGCCTTGTTCCCTGTGTGGCTGCTGGAACCATGCACAGAGAGCTCAGAGTTTTGTCCAGGCTACATCTTGTTAACTACATCAGCTAACATCTTGTTAATAAGAAGCTGACATGAACTTCCACATCCATGTGATGTTCTGCTTCTAATCATGAGAGAAATCATGTTTAGTTCATTAAGGAGAATCAGCGCTTTCAAAACGCTGAGGGAAGACCTGTTTGGTTTGGCTGTTGTTATTAAACAAAATCTGCCACTAGCTTTTCATTCTCTGCCTCCATTTTTTGTTCAGTTCTGTGGTAAACGGATGAAGTTGAAGCTCTGCTGTGCAATTTCGAGCATTCTATCCCCATGTTTTTCTTTACGTGGTTAAGAAAATGGCTAGCATTTATTTTCACTATGTGGCTGTTGGTATTTAACATAAAATGTCTGGTTTTAATAGGAAAAAGAGAATCTCTGTAATCTGGAAAAGAAATATTCCACGCTTTCTGGAGGAAAGGGATTTCCTGTCAGTCCCAATAGTCTAAAAGAGGTAAAGAGATTCACTGCTTTTGACTGTACCATAAGTAACTTTTAGTAACACCTCATAACAAAAGCACTTTGGTGAAGTCCTATTCATACAATTTTTTTTTTTAATGTGATAGAATCACTTTGTAAAGCTATTCAGGGAAGTCCAAATGCATGGGTGAGCAAAAATAGCTTCTCTTGACATTTTCCCAGATATGGCTGGTATCCCCTTAATCTCTTGCTCTGGAAAAATGATTGGTTTTGTGTGTGTGTGTCTAATTTTCTTAAAATAGACAATTGACGAAGAATGAGGTCCAGGAATAACTGTTGATGTACGAACACAGTTCAGTCTTATTTTTACACTGTAGATTTTATCATTGCCTCCCTTTTCTTTATTCTAAGGCTCTGCAGTAAAGCGTGACAAGTGTACGTTTTGATCTTTCTAAAAGCATTGAAGACTTCAAGCTATTGTGATTGTAAGATACCTATTGAGCTATTTATTTAACTGTTTGGAATAGAGTAAAGGTGTCAAATATTTTTTTTTTGCTAAAAAAAAAAAAAAAGAGTTAGTTGCGTAATGTACAATGAGATCCAGAGCTTACCTGCAATTGTCAAGAGCTTTGAGGGTACTGCTTTAAGCCTTAAGGTCCATGGACAAGGTCAGGGTAAGGTAAGCCACAGCCCACGGCAAAGATTCAGTCAGCACACACAATATTAGCATTAACTCCCCGTATTTATCTTCATGACTTGATGAATCTGCAAATTACAGATAAACATGAAGCTATAAATAGAGAAGCAGAAAATCTAGCATTTAAAATATGCTGATGGGTATCTGTGGCTGCTTCGTTAACTTCTGCTTAAGAAGACTGACTGGACTCGCCGGATCTTGTATCAAAGCCCCAAACAAGGTCTGCCACATCTAATAATATAGATGTCACAGCGGGAAGTTGGGCTCTTGAAGTCTAAAGCAACCATGTGTCCTTTCAGCACCTGGGACAAGTCACCTTGCTTCTTTGGCCTCCAAGTTCCTGGTGAACCTGGGTGGCCTCCAGCACATGCCTGTGGGGTTGAGCACCCTTTCTTGCTGCAAACTGTGTTGCACATGTTTAGACTTTCCATGTCTTAGCTTGTGTCCTGACCTGGATCTCTGACCTACCACCAGGACATTAGGGAAGTCTAAGCTTTTTTTTTTTTTAATTCATTTTGAGATGTAGCTGGTTATTGTCTCAGAGTGGGTGCTATCTCTGATTTTTAGCTTTTTATCCACATAATGGTTTGTTTAATCACAGACATTTCAAAATGCAACTTCAATAAGTGAGTTTTACACTGTTTTCATTGAAATAAATTTTTCAGTGGCATCATTCTATTCACTGCAGTGACGTCAGTTAGGACTTGCCTAATGAGAGAAGGAACAGCATGGATTATGTTTCACACGCGGTGTCCCCACAGGCCCAGCACTATAAAAGAAATGCCTTTCCTTGCCAGATGTTATGTTTTATCTCGGTCGAGTTTAATTTCTCTGACTGTTCCAGCACCTTTAAAAATCAGGCTCCAAAGGGCACACAGGCTTAAACAGATTGCATGCACACAGAAGATAATTTCACCATGCAGTTGCTCACCTATCAGTTGAAGTCTGTGGTCCAGCATTTCCCAGCCTCTCCTCACTAGAGCATGAATTTGTAACTCTCTTCCATCCATCATGAAGCTTACTCCCTCCATGCACAGCAATAGACAGTAACACAGCCTCACATAAAGAGGCAGGATGATTATCCCAGTACTAAAATAAGTGAGGAAAATCAATGCTGTTTAAAATTTCAGTTAACAGAATGACTTGGATACCTAATCTGACTTGAAACCATTTATTTAATCTAAGGTAACAGGGGCCTGAACTAGTCCACAGCACAGTCATTTGTTGTTCGTTTTTTTTTTTTTTTAACCCCATGGTGAATCCCAGTTGAGGTTGTGAATCTGAACCGAATGTTTCTCATACAATGGTGAAAGTGTTTTTATCCTCTATAAAAATGAATACAATATTGCATTCATAGACTTGCCAGGTTTTGGTTACTGCTAATCTTCTACTACAAGATGGTTAAGCAAGTTTTATGTTTATTCATGCTGCACTCTATTTTACTTTAATATGGCCACAGGTTTTCAGAGGTCAACTTCAGTACCTTACTCAGTCTCCTTCTCATTCAACAGTTCATCAAATACCAGAGTTAGGATTTGCCTCCTGTTTCTAGAATGCTGTGTTCACAGCATGATGCTTAATTTTCCATAATTGTGTCTCCACTTGAAATAACTGATAAAATACGTTGAAAATTATGCTAATAGATAGTAGGGTTGGTATTGTTTTTCAACTTGCCTTCTGTGATCATTGCTAAATTTAGGCATTTTTAAAAAGAAATACTGTAGCTGTCTGTGGCTTCTCTTACTGAATTGCTGAAGTATACATACTGGCATGTCAGTGTGCTGATACAGCAATAAAAATGTAGTCCCTTTGATACCTTCTCAATTTAAAAGCAGTTTACCATCTTGATTTAAAAAATAAGCGTATTTCTATCACATTTTTATAACGTTACACCAACAGTGATCTTTCTTTTGCATAGCATTGTTTTCTATGGATAAGAAGTTAGGACGTTTGCGTTTTTACAGTCTGGCATCCTATACACCATAGAATACAATCTTTTTTTTTTTTAATAACATTTGTTCAGTTAACATGGAAACACATGCAATAATTGTATTCTGACATTATAACTCAAATTTGCCTGCATAAATCTTCTCTGCAGGCAGAACCACAATGATGTCTGTGCCTTTTTTCAGTTCATCACCACTTGTATGATTGTTTAAAAAAACCTAACAACAACAACCAAAAAAACCAAACAAAGAGGCAAGTTGTAAAGGCTGTGGGGCTAACACTAACAGCAACTTACATGACTCTCCTGGTAAACACCTAGAGTTAGAAGTGACTTCCAGACAGTGCAAACAGAAGGTAGTGTATAGAGTAGCAATCTCTCATCCTTATCTAAGTTCTCCCGAGGTCTGTTAGTCATTTGGTTTGCTCAAACTAGCTTAATAGCTAGGCAAGAAACAACAGGTTAAGTTATTTTATCTCGACATGGTCAAAAACCCACAAGAATCAAAAAGATGGGTGACTAAGACTTGTTCTTCCTTTTTCCCCTCAATCTGCTTTCCTGAGAGAAAGAGCTACATGATTTCTAAAGGGTATTTACATATTAGTAAAGTCTTCTGACACTTAATGTATATTTTCTTTTTGATTACACAAATGTTTTTGAAATTAAATGAAGAACCATTTTCAGACTCTTAAGTATTAAGCTTGAAGCAAATTTTATTGATTGTGTGGTATTTCAATGATAGCAAATGTTTGGCTGTATCACTCCAAACTAACTTTCATCGTACTCGATACATTAATACTCTTGCACGTCTTTTCGCTTTTGCTCCTTTTAACTTCTGAATTCCTCCTTTTAGGGCTATATCAGTGTAAGTGAAATTAGTGAGCTGTATGGCAATTCCACGAATATATCCCCTTCCACTCAGCCCCTCACAGATGCTGAAGCAGTTGCCACTGAGCCTTCCACGGCTGTGATGACGAGCCAGCCACAAAATAAAGAGGTTTGTTTGAGAGACATTTCCCTTTTGTTTTCCTTTCCCTTCCCTTTCCTTTCCCCTTTTATGGCTGCCTTTTAATTTTCTTTTGTATTTTCTTCTTTTTTAAAATTTTTTTGGTAGTTCAACGTGTAACAAATTTACCCTAAGCCAAACTGCCATCTTCCAGTTACAAAGTCAGTAACAGTTAATAGTAAAACTGAAGGACTCCTTCAGTTGTAAAGTGTGTTTGATGATGTAGATGGGACTTTGAAGGCCAAAAATCCTGAATTCTTATGACGCAAGCGGCAATAAGTGACAATCTTTGCTGTCAAGCACTATAATGTAATGCCCCTTTGGTAAACAGTCTGTGGACACGCTTAATGATACCTTGAAAAATGGTGCTGAGGTATTAATTTTATATGTTTTGTAGCTTCTTTTTTTTTTCCTGTGAGGTGGTAGAAGTATGTCTCAAATATTTGTGGGAGATGGGTAGCTTCTACTTAGCTATTCCACAGAGTCTGTCCAGTCTGTGTCTTCTAGCTTACTCTCCTCCTTGTTCTTCGTGATGTTTTTGCCTTTGTAATGACTATAGCAAATTTTTAGTAAATCCCCTTTTAAAGGAATGGAATAACCTTATGAATGCAAAGCCAGCTACCTTTGCATTTTAATAAGGCAGCAACTGGTTTAGTATTTGGCATTTCTGTGCTGCTTCTGGTAGTTCAGTATGCCGTGAGAGTTGCAACAGAACACATCTTTGCTGCTAAATGCTCCAACAATCACAATACTAGAACTGCAGCTTGTATGTGCCGTATCTTTTGAGCAATTCCAAAAAGAAAACTCTGTGTGTAATTTCTCTTTTTTCTATAAAGCTAAGATCACCTCTCTGTTCTGGATTTGTGTTTCCTCACTCTCTTTCTCCTCGCTCTATTGCTCAACTTCCATCAGTCCATTGGCCTGAGGTCATGGCTGCTCATGTAGATACTATTCCTTTATCTGATACACCTCCACCTCTGCCAGCTAAGAAACACTGCAGGCAACAACAGGTAACAGATTCAAAGCTGATAACTTGGGATTAGTGTGTTTGTTTGGTTTTGTTATGGTGGCCCTGGAATTGATTTATGTGTGAAGTTTTTAGAGTGATATGATAGATCATAAGTTGATTGTGCTTGCAGAGTGTGGCACTTAAAGGCAGTGCTCATTTAAAAGTCAACACAATGTGTTATAGAATGTTACTGAACAAAAATTCTCCTTATAAACAATCCAGAGGCAAATACTAATATTTAGGAGCCATTGTAGCTGTCAGAAGACTTGCAGCAATAAAGCACAGTGGCTACATTTGAAAGCCTGAAGTAATTTTTTATATGTATTTGAACAATGTCTCTCAAGAGCTGTACGGCTTTTAAGCCATCAATTAATGACATTAACTTGTAAATAAATGTTCTTCTTTGTAATTGGATTCCACTTGTGCACTAGACTTGAGGGTTGGGTTGGGTTGGTTTGTTTTTTTTTTTTTTTTAAAATAGGTACAGGGACATGTGCACAAAATGTGCACATCTTCAATGTATTTTCTTAACCAGCATGATTTTAATGCGGTATTTTTAGAAATTCTGAAAAGCACTGTGAAGCAGGAGGTACTCTGTATTTTAGATTTCCTTCTTTCCAGTGAAGTTTCCAGACTATCACCTTCCATATATTCCATATAGAGCGTAACTGAGCAAGTAGGTCAATTCACTTTGTCAAAACTGTAACAAACTACGTTTGAAGCATTTCAGAAATCTGGAAGAGCGAAAGAAGCAACACAGGGAGTGCATGTACATGAGTGATACTTTACCTCGCAAGAAAACGACTCCGTCTGTATCACCGCACTTCAATAGTTCTACACTTGGACGAAGCACTGCATCTAAAGTATGTAGTTGCATGCTATGAACACCCTTCCAGTGTCTATAAAAAAGCCTTTATTACCTTAGGATTACGGTTGGGTAGCAGTCACTGTAAGCCTTATATAATCCCCCAAATTCAAATGACTTCAAAAGAATTTCAGGTTCATTAACATACTGAAATACGCATGAAGCCTTCTGTACTTCCCACCTTTACTCTGACTTGTGGAAGTGCCACGCTGTAGTACATTAATCATAAATGATTACTATCTCAAGGATTGTATTTTCAGGCTAGCTGAAATTGATTCTAGGGACAAAACAGGTTGTTTTCCTTCCTGCTTGAGACCTGGTAAATATAAGTTTATGTATGAAGTGAAAATAGACTTCATTTGTGATGTGGTAAATCAATAAACAGCAGGAGGGTGGAGATAGCACTTTGAAAACATTTTGGCCTAATAAGAGACTGCACATGGCTGAAATATCCATGGCTGATTGATATGACATGATGTTGTTACCCATGCCAAAGCAAGTTATTTTACCACTAATTGCTGATACAAGAAAGAAGTCTTGAAGTGTAGTTTTAATCACATATTTACAAAATTTCCTGCAGGGACACTTACCATTAGGACAGAGCAACAGCTGTGGCAGCGTACTTCCTCACTGCCTGGCAACCATGACCAAAGAGTCAGAGTCGAGGAGGATGCACAAAGGTAAGATCTTCTAATTTCATTCTTTTCTGTTTAAAGTCAGTGTTCAATTTTTTGGGAAATAAGCCCGAACTGGTGTTGCTATAATCAGGAGGGCTGTAAAATTAAAGTTTTCTTCTTGGTGAAGAAAAACAAGCTCAGCTCTAAAAGTAATTTTCAGATATCAGCAAAACAAGATAAGATTATGATGTAGGTGCACGTGTAGTTTTATAGCATGTGGTCACCAAATACAATTTGATAAACAAAAAAAGTATATTGAAAAATACAGTTTGGATTAACTGCATAACTTCTGATTTTGAGGCAGTATATTTCACATTGCTCCCTTTTTTTTTTCCTTTTTTAAATAATTCTTTTCATGTTAAGATCTTAAATTTTTTTTTTCACAGGCATATATTTTTGCTGGGACAAATTCCCCAGACAGACATACCTTACAGAATCCGTAACTGCAGTATTATAAGTGATCTTAAATGTTTTGTCTACAAAATAGGAAAGGAGAGGGTTGTTCTACTGTGGATACATAGCTGCGTTTTTGTAATAGGGACATGGCAATTCCGGACCCAAAAGAAAGCAACATCTTTGAAATGTGATCTTGTAGGCTGTGGGATTCTGTGTCTGTTGATGTTGACTCAAGGCGATATGCTTAATTTCTGCTTTGATGAGATGCATTATTCATAAGTGTCCCATCTTCAAATGGAGTTGCTCCTCAGTGCCATCTGTCAGTTTATTTTCTTTCCAGCATGTGCATCATTGTTACCAATACAAGTGCAAAGGTTCTTATGTAGAATTGCTCTGACTATGCCTGAGCTGAGATAGGATCCACCCTGTTGTTATAGGACACGTCAGAGCTAGCAGCTGTTAAAGGTTAAAGAGGATGGCTGAGGTCAGCCATACACACCAAGATGACTCAGTATAGGGATGGAACAAGCTTGCTGAGAAAGGATCATGAATTCCTACATTCACTTTATAGAGCTGATCCAGTTGTGATTTGGTTTTGAGCTTTAGTTATGCAGCAGGCCTTCCACAAACCCATACAAACCTTGCACAAACCTACCATATCGTGGATAATTTCTCAGTGTATTTCAGATGCAGTACAAAAGGAGCTTCATACTCAGCTCAGAAAGCTCCTTCGATGTAATGTGCGTGCAAGGGTGGAATAGCTTGCAAGTACATTCAGACTCATTACTGTGTCATTATGCAGAAAACATTTTGTTTCAATTCAAAAATCAGTAAGTTGATTTTGGCTACATTTTGCCAAGAGATCAAGTACTTTAAATGTGGAAAGATTTCTGCAAAATGGTTGGAAAAGAGCGTTATCATGTGACCTGAAACACAATTATAAAGTGTTACTAAACCTAATACGGGCAAAGATAAAATTTTTTAAAATAAGTGGATCAGTTTTAATGTTTAATTTTTTGTCACCATGCAGCTAAGACAATTCTAAGAGTAGAATCAGATTTCTTGTCCTAAGAGTGAAAAAGAAAGAAACCTTACAAACCAAAACTGAATTATGGCCTGAAAAAGAAGAGAGGCAGAGGAGGACGAGAGAGATGTATTTGTTGAGGCACTTGGCTCGGTACTTGTCATATGCTGCGAGGAACAGAATCACAGAATCATCTGGCTGGAAGAGACCTGTAAGATCATCAAGTCCAACAGTTCACGCTGCACTGCCAGGGTCAATCATGTGTGCTATACTGCCTTCAGTGGTAGATGACTATTACTTTTTGAGAGATCCAACAGCTTGAATGGACATACTAAATTATGGAAAAAGCCTTTATTTGTACAGGGAAA
>NW_010403354.1:49076-64071 GCF_000710305.1 Buceros rhinoceros silvestris
GGAAAGAGGACAGTTCTAGATGTCCTTTTCTAAAACATCAATTTGCCAAATGGACATAATGCTGCTGATAGGTTCTTTACTTGAACTGTCACTGAATTTACAAAGTAAGAGTCAGAGTCAAAATCTGAAGGATATAGGAGTGCAAGGATTGTTTGTGTCCTGACTTCCTTTCTTAGTAGGTAGTGAATACTTTATTCTTGTTGCACTCAACACAGAGCTCCCTGAATTTATTGATGTTGGAGGAGCTTGAAGGGTGTAACTCCTCTCTCTCACTCTGAAATGCTCTTTTTCTAGGTTGGGGAAAGGTCCATTGCCTTGGTAAAACAAAAGTTGCGGGAGCTTTTCTGCACTGCAGTGCAGAACTTGGTAAGGACAGAGATGTCCAAGTCCAGTCACTAGGGTCAGATCCTAGAGTATTTCTGTCCAGCTATACAGAGGGCCAGAGAAACAGTCTTCAGGCACCTCTCATTCAGCTTGATAGGAATTGCCTCAAAAAATATCAGGCTAAGAGCAGAGAAGGCACTGATTTCAACTTGCTGTGATTTCTGGTTTCTCCTAGCACCTCATACCCATGCTCAGCATGTGGAAGAAAAACAAGCTTTTCATCAAATTCATGAGCAAAGAAAGTGCATTTCTTTGGGCTAGTGTTATTTGGAAAACTTTTGGAACACAGTGTAGTATTTAAGCATGCCACACAGTACAACTGAAATGGAATATTATTATCAGTTAGAATTCTGAAATTTTGTGTAGCTTCCTCTAAAATCAGCGGGACTTGAGTCTGTGTAACTAAGATTAATTTCAGCTGACATCCTTAAACACATCATTGAAAACCAAGCCAAGTGTCATGTCAATGGATATCCTTGGCAATGTTATTTTATTCTGTCATTCTGATAAATGTTTATTATAAAATAAATACATTTCTTACAAAAACATTCTTGAAGTAGATAGGGTATGCCTTTTTTAATGAAGTGAATGTTTTGGAGGAGTAAGATATTTCTACCAAATCAGTGGAATTTTGAGAATGTATAGACACTGCTTGTACCCATAAATATGCCCTCACTTCTCTTCCTGCTCCACAAATCAGTTGTTCACCTTAAACAGGTAGTGAATAGATAAAAAGTATTCTTGACTGAGGCACTGCTTGCTTTCCTTGCACTTTCCTTGCAGTTTCTTTTACCACTTGAGAAGATTTTCAGTGTCAGTTTTCAAGGTGATGTACTGTAAACAACACGGGGGGCTTGGGATACTGATACCTTGAGCATACAGCTGTGCCAAGTGTGGTGGAGCTGGGTGTGCTTGACTTGGTGGAAAGCCAGGGTCTCCTGTGATAAATGCCACTTAATCCCATCAGTTTGGAGCACTGGCTATCGTGCCATGTCTCACAAACTGATGTGCAAAGAGGATGATGCAACCCTGAAGCAGTATTAGTAACTTAACGCCTGCCTTAGGGCTTAAAAACATTGAGCAAACTTCTAGACGTGTTTGTATAGATCTGGAAACAAGTATATACAACGGTGCCTGGAGGAAGTGGCAGCTCAGCTAGTTTAAAGATATTATCTGAGGATTACCACTAAACCAGTAATGGTCTAAAATGAGATTTCTCTAATGTCCTTTCTCCAGTTTTTCTTATTTCAGTCCAAGAAGGTATATGTAAAAATCTTGAGAAAAATTCAAAGTTAAAAATTAAGTCAGGAAATGAAGAACAGCCACTTCACTTTGAACATGGTCTTCAATCTCATTTTCTTTGTGCAGGAACAAGTAATGTCTATGAATAAATTTAAGGCTGGATCCAGTAAGAAATATTCTCATAGATTTTTAAGTATTAAATAGTCTTTATTCCAGGATTACCAAAACTGTATTTAGTCACGTGAATTCAAGAATCGTTCTTGTACAAAACAGTCACTGTCAGTAATCGCAGCCTGAGTTAAGAGCAATTTATAAAATGTTTAAGAGGACAATTTTCTTATCTAAATCATTAGTGGAAAAAGCTATTTTTTAGCTGCCATTTATGAAGTATTTTTGAAGGGCTGTATTTATAAATTCACCTTCTGTGTACGTGCCTTTGTAGGCAAACCATGTGCAAAAAAAAAAAAAAAAGCTACTATTTGGTGCAGTCTAGAGACCTTGAGACCTTGCTCTGCAGGGGTTGAAACTTTCCTCCAGGAAGCTCCCATGGGGTGTTGGGGGCCAGAAGCCTGAGCAAGGACACACAGGAGCAGGGAGAGAGAGTCAGCCAATTCAATCCCATTGACTGCAGGATAGACTCCAGAAGGGAAATGGGAATTGTTAGCTGGGAGTTAAGATGTAAGACCAGACACAGCACTGGACACAAAACTGTTGGGACAGAGGAGTTAGATACCAGCAAGATGATTATTTGTATTCTTTCTAAGCTCTACAGAAAGAACAGTATCCTAAGTGCAAGGTATAATAAGCTTTTCAAAGCACTTTTTGTTTTTCACTCTTTCTCCTATCAAACTCAGGAAAAGCCAGAAAAGGTATGAAAACATCCCTCTACCTGGCTGTATCTATCATTGTAATGTTTTGGCAAAAGTACTTATTGCTTCAGCACTGTCAAGTAGTTCCCAAAATCTTGGAAAACTTTTAAATAATCGTTAAATAATGATAGCACTTCAAACTTCTTTTTTTTTTCCTGCTGTCAAATAATCTGTCACAACAAAACTTCTGATTAATGCTATTATCTGCAGAGCTACAGCTTTGTGCAGGCCTAATTTTTTGCTTCTTTGCTCATAGCCACACAAGTAGAGCAGAAAATTTAGAAATCACTGTAGATCTGTGTGTGACAAAGACAAGGTAGACAGACTTGGACTTCCTACTTTGGCATGTTTCCATACAAAAAATGTATCTTGACATGTTAATGTTAATCTTTAGGAAAAAAGAAAGAAAGAAAATAAAATGTACCGCAATCTTTTTAATGAAATATTGAGGTTTTATAAATGTACTTGACAGTGCCACTTTCAATAACAGCTTTCACCTGTAGTTCTGACCTTATGATAATATTGACCTCATGATAATAATGGTGGTATATCTGTTTTTTGTGATTCTGCAATGGAGTTATTGGAATATATATACATTAATTTTATGGATATTTGCAGTATTTTGCTCAATAGTATGGCTGTGAACAGTGTCAAGTTCACTGTTTACTACTGACGGTACAAGCCAATGCAACAAGAAACATTTTAGCTCTTGTATCAGCTTAGATTGGCTGATACAAGTCTTGGCTTGTGGGAAGCTTTTAGTGAAGTGCTGCATCTTGCAAAAGGAGCCTAACATTTTTAGGTGCATGCTCATGTTCTGTGAATAGGCACTTGAGCAGTTAAAAATTCCTTAAGCTTAAGGTTGCGCCTGTGCGATGCGTAAGTGGGCTGTAACAGAGGCAGGTTGGTTGTGAGGCTTCATGGTGTCAATATGTAGCTGACTTTGAACTGCCTGTTGCTTACAGCATGACGAGAAAATGAGAACATTGTGTTATGCTCTGCTTCTGTGAAACAGTCCCACGTCTTGACCTAATAACTGTATACTTCTTGCAGTGTTTAGTTACCTTTGCATGATTACATAAATTTAACTGATAACTGTTTTACTTAAAAATGCTGGGGGTTATTTATTAATGGGTTATTTATCTTCATGAAAATTTGGCTTTCCTTTAGGAGAGCACTTGTAAAACTGCTGTGTCTTTATGCCTTTTAGATGGCTTTATTTTTCAGTGAAATATAACATGTGGAACTAAGATTTCTGAGTAGGCATGGTTTGGCAACGCACTCGATAGAAAAACATGTATTCGAATAAATTTCTTTTGGTAATTTATTTTTTCTCTCTTTCCATAATGAATAATTGATAACCATTTAGCAGGAGCAATTAGTCATTCCAAAGGTTGGAGCATGAAAGGTAATTGCTTATCTGCAATAACAGCAGCATTTGCTGTAATAATGGAAAAAAACCCAAACTGCACGTGTGAATCAGTAACACGTGCGTTGTGTGATGCTGTTTATCTCTCACTGCTGAGATGTATTTCTGCCCTTCTTGCCTCTTTTACTAATCGGTGCAATTGAACTTTTATTCAAATTTAGTGTTCTTTCAAATGGCAAGTGAAGTCCTATTAGTTTCTTAGAAAACAGGTTTAATTGTATGTGAGAAACATTTGTGTGGTACAGAGGGAAGTGAGGAGGCAAGTGGAAACTATCTACCTTGGAAATGCGGGTAGGGCATGATTTCCTTAATAATATGCTTTTAATTATTCAGCTTCAGTGATGTTTTTCAGATACCTTTTGGAGAATATTTTAGCCTTTCCAAGGCAGAGTTGCAGTTTTTGGCTCTCTGAACTGGGACTTCCCCTACTCAAGCACTGCAAAAATATCAGACAGTAACCTTTTATGTGAAGATAGAGAATGCAAATAAGGCAGGAAAATATTCCCTCTTTAAGCACGTTTTCCTAACATGAGCGTTTTAGTGGTGTCTAGTAAAAATTTTTATCTGGACCTTGCTGCATTTGTACATCTGTCTGCATTTTTCCAGTGTCTGTTTATCTTAAATATGTGGAACATCAGTGGCTGCCTTCCTGTACAGATGGGAGGTTTTCATGTAACCCAACAGTCCTTCCTAATCTCCAACTCTGCCACCAGCTCACACTTTGGGTCACGAATGTGCAGAGAGTATTATAAACTCAGCCGAGTATCAGAACCATGAGAAAGTTTTACTTCTTGCATTGATTGAAGGAAAAGATGAGCAGTGCCATTGCATTTATAATCAATAGATTAAACTAACCTTAAAAGGGCACTGCAAAATAACTTCAGTGGTTAAAATGACAAATGTCATTATACTCTCCTCTTCATCAGGCAAGTTCCACAAGCCCTCTAAGTCTGTATAAATACTGCTGCATTATTTACAAAGGGCATAGGAGAAGAGATAAAAATGATTCTGAAGAAATATTTTTTAAAGGAGACGCAGCCAAACACAGTTCTTTGTGTTCAAGAAGGATGGCTTTTCTGAAAGGAGGATTTTGTGGAAAAATAACAGCACAAAGAACTTAAATTTTGCATAAACTTTGTTTTTCTTTATAGTCACTGAGCTATGTGGATCTTCTTCAGTCATGTAGGGTGAACTGCCATTTCAAAACTCCAGGAAAGTACCTCTATGCTAGTAACTATGATGATGTGACAAGTAGCCTATGTTATTTCAGCTGAAACTAAAAGCCCAAGTGCAGTTACCAGAAGGCAAAGTTCCCCAAACAGACAAAAAAATAATCCACATTCAGTAAAATCAACGAAACAAGTATTAAGAATGTTGACTATCAGAACTTTTTCTTTTTCTTTAATCAGTGTCAGTTCTTTTAGATCCCTGAATTTAGCTGCATTACTTTCCAGATTAGGCCTGATTTTCATTTTAAAATGAGAATTTCATTCTTTCAAATTAAAACTTCGTAATACACATACAAGAATATATACTGAAAAGTCAGCCATACTAATCTGCATATGTATGTGTCCATTGTAGATAAAACAGGTATTTAAAGATTTTCTTTTTCTTCAGTTATGATTAACTTGTGACATTAACTGTAGTATTGTATTACCTTGTTCAGAGTGCACTTAAGACTGAGGTGATGTTCAAAATGCTTGTGCTGCTAACATGTTGAGTTTGGGCCACAAAACTTCTGTGTAAAATAAGTGTTTCCTCCGTACTCTGCAGGGTATAACCATCAGCGTATCTGTGAAAACCAAAGGCAGAAGTCTCCTGAATTCTACAGCAGAACAGCATCCGAATCAAATGTGTATTTAAATAGTTTCCACTACCCAGATCATAGCTACAAGGACCATGCCTTTGATACGTTAAGCTTAGACAGTTCTGACAGTATGGAGACAAGCATATCAGCATGCTCACCCGATAACATCTCCAGGTAAATCATCATTCTTTCTGATGTTATAATGGTCACAGGGTTATAACGAAAAAAGAGAATACGTACATGTTGATGCTATGGTAGTGTGAATACTGGTAACTGATTAAGAAAATAAGATCGTTAGATGGGCATAATATTTGGTATTAGTGTAGCCCTTTGTAGTCAGGTTTAACTATCATCTTCACCTGTTTATTTAAAGATGGAAAATAAAATCATGGAAAGGCTAAGTGATAATATGGAAGGCCACAGAGTCAGTTCTGAACTGAAATTATGAAGTTGCCGATGCTCTTTTGGGGATGGGAAATACTCAGGCATCTTTTATGGGTCTCTACAGGGAAGGAATTTCCTGTGATAGGAAATTTCTCAAAGACATCTGCCAGTGATGAAGTACACTTGTTCTGCAAGTCTAACATGCTAAACTTATTAGTGCCTTATGCTGTAACACTTCGGGCTCCTCTTGCAGTCTTTTTTGCCCTTTCCACTTCCTTTTCTGTGTCAGTAAAAACAAAAAGATGACACTAAAAGGCTTAAAGCTGTCAGCTGCTTTTCTTACCCTCAGAGGCTCTCAGCTCAGACATCACTCCTGATAAAAAGAACATCAGTGATCTGTGTTAAAGTCCAGCTGAGTCTCAAAATTGCGTGCAGACAATTTTCTTCTGACAGCCTGGTTTTAACGATAGTGCCTTCATTTCGGCTTGCAGCCCTGCCCCAGCAGTTTCTCAAGCTTAAGGGAAGGCTGACAATTAAGTACAACATTGTCATGGGATTAAGAATCCCTTGTGATCACAAGGACAGCTTTTTTTGGCTAGCATGTTGTGTTTTATTCAGCAACTATTTCCTGTAGCAGGGTGTCGGCCCACTGATTTCCTTTCGTAGTGTTTATCACTGCAATGTTAAGGGTTTCAGAAAATTCCAGTGGCACTCATTCTGCTGGCTGATTTGTTGTTGGTGGTGGTGGTTGGTTGGTTGGTTTTGGTTTGGTTTTTTTTTTTTAAGTAAAAGCATTAGGACTCATGTTTTGTGGATTTCTGTTTTAAATAGATAAGGAGACAGCAAGTTTCTGAGAGCTGGAGACAGGCTGGGGATTATCTCTATCCTGCAGTGATCTAATGTGGCAGTGGTATGAAATCTGCCTCTCTTTGACTTGCTGCTCTGACCATTCTGGAGGAAGACGGTGTGTGTTTGAGCTGCCTCAGGGCGTTCTCTTAAGAATCTTCAGCCCAGGATGGGGGAGCAGCGATGGCTGTTGAATTTCACAGGTGCTGTTTGCTCTTCTGCTTCCTCTTCTGCAGCTTCCACGCAGTCCTGGAAAAAAAACCAAACAACAAAACCAAACAACCCAAACCAATTCAAAGAAACAGAAAAAGACCCATTACAACAGATCTTTCAGTTTCTCACACAGCAAACTCTAATGAGGGAAGAAAAGAGTGTGGGCTGATTTTGTTGATAAAACTTGGAAGATAGGCAGTTAATTTTCCTTCCAAAAATTCCCTTAAGCAAAATTAATTCAGATTGGTTTAGATGGTGTTTCAGAATCTTTTCTAGCCATATCAGACTTCAAAGGAAAACAATTTTTGATGCTTTGTTCTTAAACATTTAAAACACATATTTTACTTTGTGTAAGGTGAGAGATCGTTTTTTGCTGGAAGTGCTCAAAATCTGTCTGTGATCAAAGCACAGAAGAAACAGAACCACTGTAGTCATTTAGCAACTCATGAAACAGTTCCAAGGTTCATTAGCAAACCTGTTTGTTGTGGCTGAGGTTTCAGAGCTTGTGATCATCTGCTATGCAGTAATTTCTGTGAGCAGGGTAGGCAAAGCAAGGATGGAAGAATATAACTAAGCTGAAGTGTTAACCAGTTTAATATAGAAAAATCTACCACAATTAACTATCTTCCAGGCTGACCAAATGACTTCTAATTTATGGCTCCATTGCTTTTAGTGAAGCTATTTGACCCTCATTCTTTTGGCCCATCAGCTAAACATGCTTTGGCCAAACTAGGCTTAGGCATAGAAGTCAGTGGCCTCAGTTTTCTGAGACAAGCTTTTAGAGTTCAGATAGATTTCAGATGGGTTATACCTTTTCTGCAAGCTTGGATTAAATGAGGCATGTTATTTTTACATTGTATTGTATCCTTTCATGAAACATATCCCCAGTATCAGACAGCGAAATGTCTCCTGAAGACTGTCACACTTCTGGCAAAAACCTTGGTCTCACAGACATAAGCATCAGAGGCATCCTCAGAAAGCGAAGCATGTTGTTTGTTATTTTTTTCTCTTCCTTGTCCAGGACACATATGTGGACTACTTCTGTTCTACCTGTGTCCCTTCACAGTTGGACTGCATGCTGTTAAGTAGCATGACACCCACTTCCACTTGAATGGTCAGATAGCGTTTTCAGTACAATCCCAGGTCACATTTCTCTCTGCCCTAAACATTTGAATCCATTCTATTTCCTTGTGTTATGCTTCAGTCTAATGGCATTATTAATAGTGAAACAGACCAACTGTTTTTCTTGAACAGCACAGATGAAAAATAAAATAGGGAGCACACCATGGAAATACTACAGTTTAAATGGCCGTTAAATTGAGATGAAACAAAGAAATTGTATTGGAGAAAAGAAACAGGAAAAAAAAGGACAGGCAGAGTTGATAGCTGCATTGTGCTGGGCCAGGTTCTAGCTCTCTTTGTGATTACCCTTGTTTCTTTGGCTTGCTCATTAGTTTAACTAGTAGATCCTTTCTGACACTGCTCTGTCACTGAATGGCCTTTATGCATACCTCTTAATCCTCCTTATTTTTACCGAGCATTTTTTGATGATGGACTCTGTAAGACACAAAATAGAGACGGTCTACAGCCAGGAAGACTGGTATATTCAAATGGCTAACTAATGCCAGCTCTGAGGATCCAGGAGTGTGTTCTGTTAGGACATGGCAACCACCTCCATCATATTGTGCAATCTGGGAGAAGATAACAGATCCCAGGGGACTGGCAAGATGCATTTTTAGGCAGTCATGTCTGCATTTTTTCACAGCTCCGCGTGGGGAATGTAAACATTAGGAGCATGCCGTATACTTTATACATAATTTTTTGTTAGTGCCTACTGCACTGAATTAAGGACAGTATCAACTCCATTCTTAAACTGTCTAATATGTCTTTAAATACTGAGTGTTCTTTTAAATAACTCTTAAATTTTTTTTTGTGCAGTGCTAGCACTTCAAACGTTGCAAGAATAGAAGAGATGGAGCGACTTCTGAAACAAGCGCATGCTGAAAAGACGAGGCTGCTTGAGAGCAGGGTAAGCATAATTTTATGAGTAAAACTAAGAGTGGGCATGTTAGAGATTATCCTCCTAAATGCAACATTTGACACTAAATGGTTTACACCTAACATACACTTCAAAAATTATCTTTCCTCCTTATAGTTTGGTCTGGTTTCACCTTCATACTACATCTTTGAGCCCATATGCAATAGCTACTATCACAATGGGTGAGCTGATGGCAAAATCCCATCAGAAGGCAGGTCAGCATTGCTCCTACGCCTGCTAGGGGAGCTGCTAAAGAAGAACCTTCATTTCTAGAGTGGCTGTTATTTGCAATTCTGATTCCAATTCTCTCTCCACTTTGCTGGCTATGTATTTTTGCCTACTTAAGAGGCAAAAAAGGGTTTTAGTCCTAGCTTAGAAATTACGTTACCAACTATAGTTTCACATATAATTGAGGTTCTGCATGTGCCGTGGTATTTAGGAGCGGGAGATGGAAGCTAAAAAACGAGCTCTGGAAGAAGAGAAGCGCCGCAGAGAGCAACTGGAGAAAAGATTGGAAGAAGAGACTAGCCAGAGGCAAAAATTAATCGAAAAGGAAGTCAAAATACGTGAGAAACAAAGAGCACAGGTGAGATATGTTGACATGAAATGGTTTTTAAGTGCAAGACTTCCCCTTGATACACAGAAAGGAAGTATATTTCTGCCAGTGGTAACAGAATTGCTTTTAGTTGAAAAAAAGGATTTAGTATTTCTAAGGTGTAACTGTGCTGCTAAAAGCATGTTTGGGCTCTTGGAGCCTTAGATAGATGTCCAAGTTTTCATTTAAATAATAGCATAGGTATCTATTTAACATCTTATGTCTAAATTATAAATATTAATCCTATAAAGTTTGTTACTGAGTATGGGCAGAGCAGAATTTTTTAGCCCAGACAACAGAAGTTTGTGTTTATTTTATTAGCCATTGGTGAGGTTTTTCTTTTCTTCTTTTAATACATAAAATATCTCAGAATATCGTCACTTCCAAAAATCTGACTGAAGAAAAAAAATAGATAAAAAAGCTTTTCCAAGTGATATTATCCAGGTTCGATGCAGAGTCTTGAACTGCAATCACAAATGAGGCGCTGTTCCCTGTGCTGCTTTGCTGTCTCTTGCAGAGGGGTACAGTTCAGCTCTCCACACCGTGTTGCCAACTGTGAACTAGATACCACGTTTAATTTGTTCAGAAGAAAGTAATTCTATATTGTTCATGGCAATCCCTGTGAAACTAACTAGCGATTGGAGTTCGCTCATTATTAATTTTTCCTGTTATACCATGTTCTTATCATTTACATTATACTTTGCACAAAAATATTTGTAGCAGTAAAATGTTAATGAGTGAGATATGTGTAGTGAGTATCTAGCCCAGAGAAATAAAATGCAAATGAAGTTCTTACACTTCATCTAAAGCAGCAACACACCTTTGCATTTAATTTATGTTTTAATTCTGAAACAACCTTCCTATGCGGTGGCCCCTGTTTTACCAGCTTACCAGCTGATGATTTCAGGAAACTCCTATGCTCTGATCTGGCTTTTATAAAGTTATCCAACACTTCATAGAGTTACAAGTTCTAAGGCTTTTTCTTTTAAAGGCTATTAGGGCTGCAGCAAAAGCTCTTTATTTTTCTTACATTCATTCCTAGAGTACGTGGGCAGTTTGCAGTTGTATCCTTGCAGCAGAAAGAGTGAAGAAGTTAAGACCTCTGTTAAAAATAATACGGTTTTTCTTTTCCTTACTGTAGGCCCGGCCCTTGACTCGCTATCTGCCCATTAGAAAAGAAGACTTTGACTTACGAAGTCACATTGAAACAGCTGGTCACAACATAGAGACCTGTTACCACGTCTCCCTCACAGAAAAGACCTGCCGAGGTTTTCTGATTAAAATGGGAGGAAAAATTAAAACATGGAAAAAGCGATGGTTTGTTTTTGACAGAAACAAGAGAACTTTTACTTATTATGCAGGTAGGTTGCAGGGTCACTACTAGGGAACATCTATCCCTTTATTGTCCTATCAACTTCAGCTAAGTTATGAACATATAGGGAGTCCTGAATAAAACTTATATTTCCATTTTGTCAGATGTTTTAAATATACGCATAGAGCTCATGCAATCACATTCCTAGCTCCACAAAATTGTTTTTAAATATTATATACTTCCTCCAATGACAGAATGATTTCTTGTGCTCTACATACAAGAATATAATTTATTATACTTGAAAATACATGAAAATAAATATACATGAAAAATAAATTGAATGCTTTTGCAGTCCCCTTGCACGATGTGCTGAAAAGTCATTCAGGAAATTACATATACAGGAGCAGACTTCTTGAGTTTGCCATGTTTTGAGACTTCAAGGAATTTCAAGTGAACGACATGCAATACTCTAAAGAGGTTTCTGTACACTAAGTTGTGTTATACAGTATCTGGGAGACATTATAAGCTTTACGTTCATTTGTTATCTTGGAGTAAACCCAGAAAGTTGGAATTTAAGAACATATATGTCTCTCTGATTGCTGTGCAAATCTACACGTGGTTTAACTTTGAAATTTCAGAGGGAGCCAGAAAAGTGACTTTGTGTTCTGAATATTTATTGTTACAAGAGGCCAGACAGGGGCATATGTAGGATGGTCATTGCTAAAAGGCAGAACTAAACATCAAATACAAAAACCACCCAAAGAGTTCCATTTCCTTTTATGACATCACTGCTTTCCAGAAATTCATAAAACTGATGGTAGGGTTATGCATTGCTCAGTCCTTCTTTTTTAAAACACATATTTGAATTCATTACACTCATTCATTACATACCCTCTGAATATATCTTACTAGTTTGCAGTAATACTATGAAGAATGTGACAAACTTTTTTTGACTTTGTTCTTAACATCTGGTTTACTGGTTAGCAAGGTCTGTAACATACAGTAGCGTTCCCATCTGGTACTGATTTTTTTTTTTTTTAGTAGTTATGTTAATAGTTAAACAGTTTTGGTTTTGAGTGTGGCACAGGTGCCATAATGCAATTTCAATTATCAAACAAAACTTTTGATATCTCAAGGAATGCAGCCAACAAACATAGTTTGTAAGAGTTACAATCAATCTAGAGCTTTAAATATATACTAGACTTCTAAAATAAATATTGATGCTGTAAATGCAGAGTAATTGAACTCCAAGTGAATATACTGATACGTTGTTTTAGTTCTGCAAGCGTACTGAACAAAGAACGTACTCTAAAGTCTGACCGTTCAGCGCAGCGACTAAAGTTTCTGCACTTCCTGACCTGAAGCATACAGGGAACTCCATAAATGGAGCTTGCGGGTACCTGAAATGCTCTTGTAACTGAGTCCCCAGGCAGGGCTTGAAAGGAGAGTGGATCACTGCGTAGACGGTATATTTTGTATAGTATTGCATTTAGCTTAGTATAATGTGTGCTATGATGTCACAGTCTTATACCTCAGTACTCCTACTGATTCCTTGAGATTCCTCCAAAGCACTATATTGTTTGGTCTGGGATTTCTTTTTGCCATCATTTGAAGCTTTTGAAACTGCCTGCAGCTACCTATAGGATGTAAACTGAGTTTTGTGAGTGTTCAAAGTGACAGCAGAATCTCTTATGGGACTGGTAAGATGTTCTATGTGACTGTTCAGTGCCAAGGTGATACTAACTTAGGGTCAGAAGGTATTATATTCCCCTAACATAAAAGTACTGGGAGTGGAAGGAAGTTTGCCGTTCAGTGTCACACACAGTTGTGATGCTTGTTAATACCCTCTGGGATTATTTAACAGTTTCTCTTCCATTGCAAGAAAAGGGAGGGTACTATGGATGCTTATCTGCCCTGTTCCTTTTTCTTGTGAAATATTATAGTTGTGACTGTTAAGATTTTAAGTTCATGGTCTGTGTATCCTCCTTGTCCTAATGATTCACCAGCCCATTCTCAGACAGAAAGCAGTATCAGAAGATGTCTGAAATAGTTTAGAATTGAACATCTGCAAGCATCTGCTTCTTTGCACTGTCTGTAAAGTCAGCTGTGTCTCCATTGTAGATATTAAAATTTAAGTGAGAAGACAAGATTCCCACCACGTATTTCAGCTTTGCTGCAGTGGGATATTAGTACCAGTGGATAACAACCTACTCCTTGTTAGCAGCTTCCCTGGACTGACTATCCATTCAGGCGTTCTTACCTTGGATGCTCTGAAGCAAGGGGGGTGTTCCCTTTTGCAACAGAGGCAAACTGCATCTAGTTAATTCAGCTTTTGCTTTCGGTGTCAGAGTAGAGTGCAAACAGACAATTATGATGCTGCAGTGGGTGTCCAGGTATTTTTAACCTCCTGTAAACTTTTCCATGTGTCAGAGCTCATAGAAACTTGCGTACAATCTGCTAACTTCACATTTGAGTAATAAATATTAGCTTGAGACTGAGGGAGATTATTAGAAGTAGGGAGAAGCATTTTTTAAATAAGTACAAGCCCAAATGATGTTCTAATATAGAGCTTTTGCTATCAAATTGCATTTCACATTTTCTTATCATAACAGTTTTCCTTTGAAGGCAAACTGTGTGTCTTAGCCTGTGAGTGGTGTGAAGTCTGGCTGGCTTTCATTGGATTGGAAGATTGTCTGTATTTCAGAGACATCTGTTGGTAATACCAGCCATAACATTTAGACACTTCAGTGAAGGGAGTGACTTGCAAACAGATGAGGAAATTGCAAAAGCCTTATTTCTGTGGAAGCCATGTGGGAAAGAAAACATGGTAAGGGAGGAAATGCATCTCTCAACAAAACTGACCAACTAGTAAGGAAGGTTGATGATTTCTGTGGGATTTCACAAGCAGAAATGTTAATCCAGTTACCTATCAGCAGAACATATATGGAAATGCAAATTAAGCTTTTGTTTCTTGAAGTACTGTTCATTTCAGTTCTCAAGTCATTCTCTCTTTTCCATTTTAGACAAACACGAAACTAAATTAAAAGGCGTAATATATTTTCAAGCTATTGAAGAAGTCTATTATGATCATCTAAAGAATGCATATAAGGTAAACTTTGTTACTGTTGTTTTAACTTAGTCTCATATAGCAGTACCCAAAGTATGGGAGCTGCTGTAAAGTCAAAGGGAGAACTGATGTTATTAGAAAAAAAAAAAAAGCAACCAACCAACTAAAAAAAACACCTGGGGTGGAGGAAAAGGAAGATGAAGCCAGATCAGTGATAAGCCCTGTAGGTTTTTTACACCGTGCCAGGTAGGATTTGCTGTGAGGAATTCCTAAGTCCAGTGGCAAGACCACTGAAATCAATGGCTTTGGCAAATCAAAGGATGGCTGTATGCGTTAAACGCATCTCTGCTTCCAGCACTGCAACGCAGGACGCAGTGGTACAGCATTTTGCATTTCATCTTTCTCCTTAACCCTATCACAAATTTCCCTGTAAGTAGTTTCACTTCTGGCAAGAATAAATGGCTTTGATTTGATTCTTTCGATATCCTTCTTCCCGTTTTCTTTTAGAGTCCCAACCCACTGCTCACTTTCAGTGTTAAGACCCATGACCGGATCTACTATATGGTCGCTCCTTCTCCAGAAGCCATGAGGATATGGATGGATGTCATTGTTACAGGCGCAGAAGGCTACACCCACTTCATGTTATAATAAAAGGGATCAACAGGGCATACTGCAATAACGTCACATATGAAGTTAGCCATACCTAGTGAAACCTGAAAAGCCAGTGGATACTCTGAAATGTCCTCCTTATGATGTGCACCTGAAACCTCAGAATGAGAGGGGTTTACAAATGCATTGAAAAGGGGGGG
>NW_010403355.1:0-2809 GCF_000710305.1 Buceros rhinoceros silvestris
AAAATATATTTGTATTTATTATTGTATAACAAACAATGAAAATTAATAAGAGAAAACTGGTAGAATCAGTTGATTTCAGATGGTTATTAAAAGAATAACACGTAATTGACAATATTGCATGCTCAGGCATAATCCTCTTCTCCGGATCTGGTGAGGACTGCATGATTTCTTGCTAAAGTATGAAAAGTAAAGTTGCAGCATAACAAATTAAGATTCTTTAGGTAACAGTACTGTGATGCCAGTTGACTGCAGTATAGCAGAGCATGAACTGAATCTGTGTAGCACATGGAGGAGGTTGCACAGGCACATTTATATGAAAGGTCATTAAAATTTACATACATATTAGGGTAACTGTATAGCACTATGTTCAAAATCAGCCATAACTATAGCAGGCCACTGACTGAATCCCTCCTTACTGTAGTAAAGTGATCACGGACCTCCAAGCTCAGAACCTAAGGAATGTATCAGGAGACTTTCTTCCGCAGGATTTTATAGATTTATGGACTGAATTAGAGTATAAATATGTGTAGCACTACGAAACTGTTGAACGAAAGTAATACTTAGAACTTCATCTCGCTGCTATCTACCAAGTATCAAATGACTTCATGAGGAAAGAATGAAGATAATAGATTAATTTCCATGTAAAAATACATGTGGAAAGTTCCCAGACAGGAAACAATATTGAGAAAAAGATATTAAAGAAAATAGTAGCTCTTCAAGTAGTAGAATTATTCCGTTTATTAAACAGTTTTGATGCATTATAAACAATATTTCTTAAATAATTCATTACATGGATAATAATTAAGGAGAAATGCTTGCATCACTTCAAAATTATGTGTGTGGTGGAAATTCTGTAGGATTGAACAGTTTCAGCTGGAACATATCATCTAGAGAGAGGATCCAGGCTGGAAAATCAGTTAGCTATACGTACAGTTTATTTTTTAGTCACTAATGTTCATAATTCCATCCTAATACAGCGTAATTTTAAAAATCTCAGTGGGCAGAAGTAAGCTTGCTGGTTCTTTGATGTTGTTTTAAGGACAACGTTTCTACACAAGGGTTGCGAATTCTACTGCCAGTCTCAGTGGACAAGGCTAAATCATCCTGGATGCTATGTTGAAGTCAGGTGCAGCAAATTTTCCTCTCTGTATGAAGTGCTTCTTGCATGAACAAAGAATCTCAAACTTACAAACTATCTGTTCTACTGGATAATGTTTTGACCAAAAAAAAGTCACAGGGATCATGTTGCCTTTAAAACGGATGTAACTATCTGCAATCTGGTCAGAATTTTGCACATACAGGAGTGTTGAGGAGTATTCAAAGACCTATTGTCATCTGTGGTGAAATGGTTTATACTGGTATCGTAGTCAGGGGGTTCTGGAAAGAGAAATGGCATTATAAGAGAACAAAATCATGATGGTCTGCACTTCAAAAAGGAATGCTTCAAAAGGAATGCTTTTCAAAAAGGAAAGCTTCCACACTTTGCAAGTTGCACTTAATTGTAGAAGACCAACCGCATATGACCAGATGGAATGATAAATAGTATTTGAATGACTAAACTGAGAAACTCTCATACGATTATTTGGATAAGGAGAAGCAGAGCGCACACTAATCTCCTCTAAATTAATTTCGTATTTGTTTCTTAGTATCATGTACTTAAATTAGAAGAGTATTATCATGCTGTACACATTTAAAAATAATTAGTTACTTTTGTTAATTTCTTTTATATCACATCACATTCAGGTCGTAGTCTATTAAAAATAATACTTGGGTTTTTTTATTCCTGTTGTAAGACACATATACAATTATGTCACAGTAAATCTTTATGTGCTAAACCTAAGTAATGGCCCTATAAATGCATTGGGGAACAAATCAAATGAAAAATGGCTGTGGACATTTCACATATGAAGATTAAGTTCTTAATTTGTGTTTTGGACTCAACCTCTGCCAGTACTTGTGTTAAATAGTATAGGACTTCCCTGTGAACAGGCAAGGTCAGGCTTTTTCTCTTGTTTCTCTATTGCTAAATTTGATATAAAGCAGTAAAGCTCTAAAATTGCGATTTGTGACAGAAAACATGAAGTCTTGTCTTTTTCCACAACAGGAGCTCTTGGGAAACCATATTCAGTAAAAGCACAGAGGTGGTGACTCCTGAGCAACTCCAGTGTTGCCAACGAATAGTACAGCTTTGTAAACATTGCCTGCTGGTGGTTTACAAATATTCTTCAGATTCAAGAGGATCCCCAAATGGGATTAGCCCTCACTGGGATGATACTAGGTATACTTTTCAATATTCTCTTCCTAAACTATAAAGGGTAATACTGGAACAGGTTTCAGTCTATGTTACTACAACTACGCTTCTCTTTAAGCCTGGTTCTCTATGTATTTAAAAAACACCCAAAAGGCAACACCCTATTATTTCCCTTGATCCCAAGTTTCTGTCATTCTAATCTCTCTAGCCTGCTCATGAAGTGCTACTAAAAGAAGACTTGATATACACACTTTATATACACACTTGATATACACTTAATAGTCCTGACTGCCTACTGCCCAAGTAGCTCCTGCAAAGGCTTTCCATAAAGTGAACTGAAAATTTCCTTTCTTCCCCTTCTCAGATCCCTCAAAGCCACTGATTCCAGATTTCCATTCCTAGAGGTATCCTAACATGTATGATACTTCTGGCTTCACATTCGCAGTGGGATGCTATAGGGGCACAGCACCAGCCAAGGGTCAGGTAAGTGCCATCTGATTTACTGTATTGCACAGTTTTGCAAAGTTGATTTCCAAAACCTACAGATTGAAAGTTTTA
>NW_010403356.1:0-635 GCF_000710305.1 Buceros rhinoceros silvestris
TTTTTTTTTTTTCAATATATATGGTGTTAAAAGAAATAAGGACAGCCTCTCCTGATAAGTTTTCTCAAGCTGTCAGAACAATGGTGGTGTAGCGTGCTATTTGCCCTAGATATCTGGCTTTAATTTGCATAGCTATTCTCATTTCACTGAGTGCACTGTGAGCAAATGTTAACAGCCAGATTACAGAAAAAAAGATCCACTGTCAGGATGCGTTTTAAAATAACTCTCTTTAAGTAAATTATGAGGGGTTTTCCCCCTGTTTTTTTTTCTTTTTTTTTAATTCCTGTTTTAATTCGTTAAGATTTTTGAGTTTCAGAACAATTTATAAAACCGAGGAGGGGAGAAAATCGGGCTTAGGCTGCTGGGAACCCATTGGTCCCTTCATGACTGCACCGCTCCAGATCGATACCTGGAGGTCAATTTGTCATTGCAAAGTGAGCGCCTCTCTCTGCGACTCAGCCTCTATTTCTGCTTCCCTCCCTCTGCCGCCCTGTCACTGCTGCGCTTCCCCCGGCACGTTTCAGGGCAGGGGGAAGGGGATAAATGGGAGTTGCTCGAAGCTGCAGCGCTGAGCGTGAGCAGAGGCAGAGCTGTGGGCAGCGCTGCCTGCACCGGACACCCTCTCTGCAACCAGT
>NW_010403356.1:713-1930 GCF_000710305.1 Buceros rhinoceros silvestris
GCCAGCCCGTCCTGCACCGGACACCCTCTCTGCAGCCAGTGGCTCCCGGGTGGGCTGCTGGCATCTTTCCACTCGTACAGAGGAGGATGGAGCTGAACCCTCAGTGCTTCGGTGACGCCCGGAGGCTGCCGCCTGCTTGTTCCGATGCACTGTTCCAAGAAAGTCACAGGAAGTAATTAAATGGAAAAGGTCAGAGAACGAGGAAGTGTTGGTCTGCAGCCTTTTCGCTGCTTGGGAGGGAGCCGCGACGCCCTGCCCAAGCCAGGCAGCGGCTGGATCCCCAGGAAGTAATTAAATGGAAAAGGTCAGAGAACGAGGAAGTGTTGGTCTGCAGCCTTTTCGCTGCTTGGGAGGGAGCCGCGACGCCCTGCCCAAGCCAGGCAGCGGCTGCATCCCCGGGATGTCCCCACCACTTGGCCCACACATGCTCCGTTTACTCCGGCGAGCCTGGGACACGTGGACCGGGCATTTGGTCCCCCGGAGGGTTCTCATGAGCTGCGTTAAACGGAATGTGTCTCGGGTGGTGTAGGGGGTTGCTGTGATGGTGCCAGGACAGCAAAATGTGGCATGAGGTCGCGCCGGTGCTTCGGGGTGATGTGTTTTTCCCAGTCTATGGAAAGAAAACTAAACTTGACTCACACTTGTTTGTCATTTCACTGGTCCCCAAGTCCCACATCCCTCCATCGCTGAGCGGGCACCGGCAATGCTTGTTCTGAATACCAAGTTTATCAATGTCGCGCTTGCTCTTTAGGCTGAAAAAAATAATTCATTTATTTTCTTCCCCTTCATTTTCACTGTGCTTTTGCCCAATACTGATGATTTTTCTGTAGGTGTCATCAGTGGCTCATTCAGCTAAATTTTTTTGCTGCAAGCTTAAGCCAGGGAGGAAGGCATGGGACTCGCCGAGCATCATGACATTATTGCTCTCAAATAGGACAGGAAATGAAGGGTTGCCAAAATACAACTGTTTATTTCTTGGCCTGAAAACATGCCTCTTTAAAAGATGACATGTAAGTAGCGGCTTTGTTCGGTTACTGGGAGCAGTTGCTGTTTATAAGGGAATAAAAGCTCTGTTGGGTGGAGAAAGGGGGGGAAAAAGGCATTTACCCTTTTTACTTCTGTCTTGGAAATGGAAATGCTCTGGAAAGGAGCTGTAGGAAGAAGAGGTCTGGAGAGGGTGTTTGATCAGGCAACAGGAAGGGAGACCCGAGGGAAGA
>NW_010403356.1:2058-11042 GCF_000710305.1 Buceros rhinoceros silvestris
GCGGGAGGGAGCCAGCCTTGAATTTCTCAGCGTGTCAGTCCACGCTAGGGCCCCGGGCAGGTGGACAGGATAGGATATCCTAGGCTAGGACAGGTTATCCTGTCCACACGGATAACCCCAGTCCTGTGTGGAAGAGGAGAAACCCGAACAACCCGCCTTTGGGCCAGAAGGTGCGGGCTTTTGGTGAGACGCCCCTTGCTCGGTGGGAAGCGTGGGAGGAGAGCGCTCACGCGTGGTGCAGACGCCGTGCCAGCAACTGGGATCATCTTTGACCTGTTTTTGCAGCCTGTTTTTTTTATCTGGCTGGGGCGCACCCTCGAGCGTGGGTTAAGAGGTAGGTTTTACCTGCCCGTTTAAATAAATCCCGAGGCTGCAAACAAAAGTATGTTCTGCGGCGAGGCTCGCTCTTAATGTGGACTCTGTTTGCCAGTAGCTGGATTTAAACCACAAAACTGTTTCCTGTCGGCCACCAAATCACAGGGAGATGATGGTAACTGTCCTCCTCCTTCTGGACCGTGCTGGGAAATAGGAGCTGAGGACCAAGACACAACTTAACTGTTGCTTTCAATCCCTCCTTTTGCTTTCTTACACATTCTGGCGTGCCTGTGGAATGGGGTACATACAATTTCCTTCCAGAAGAATAAGAATAAATGATCCTCCAGAGGAGTGAAACCTGGGAGAGAAGTACTCGGAAGGTTTGAGTACCGAAAGGGTGCTGCATCCTGACACGAGCAGGGCTGTCCAGAGATGCAGCCCGTTGAAAGGCAGCTCCCTGGTTCTGCAGCAGTTGAGCTCTTGCGGCTCAGCAGCAAAGGTGCAGCTCTTGCTGCCTCCACTGTTAGGACTAGCTCTGGCTGTAGGAACTGCTCACTACCACAGATTCATTGAAAAATGTGGTTTATTTTTTCCTTTCTTTCCGCTTTTTTTAACAGTAGAAGGTAATCCTTCCTGCAAGAGATGTGCAGAGTAGAGAGGGCGCGGAGATCAGTAAAACTAAAAGTATGGCTCTGCAGACGGCATTTTTGATATCTAACCTGTTTGCTAAGTGGAGCATTTGGTTTTTGGAGGACTTCTGAAGCAGTGCAGAAATTTAAAAAGAAATGAAATAAAATAGGACAGTTGACTGTCCTGCCTAAAAAAGGCATGAATAGACTGCGGAGTCAACTGACATCGGATGTGATTCGCAGCAGTCCCTGTTTCTGTGGACTGCCAAAAGCAAGCGAAAAGCCATGGTCACGTGAATGCCGGCACTGGTCAGAGAGGTCTTCTCCGAGGTGCCAGCAGGCGGAGCAGCACCGTGTCACCCTTGCACTTGCACCTGGCACTGCCCCTTTCTTCCCCACCTTGGCCGTAGGCAAACTCAGCTGATGGTTTCTGATGCTCCTTGTTTGTTTGTTTGCTTTGTTTCTTACCTATTGATCTTCTGCCAGGATGTTGTGAGTTTTCTTCTCCTTCCTCCCCTTTTCCCTACCCACGTCCACCCCCTTCCCTTGTCAAATTTCCTTTAATCAGTTATGTTTTCTGGTGCTTGCTGAGTGCTGAGAACCTGACCCTCTGAAGCTGCAGAGAGATGTAGCTGGGCTGCGCTGGCTGCCTTCTTCATGCCTCCCCTTTGTGCCTAACCTCGCGTTTGGTCTTGCATCAACTCTTTGGAGCAAAGGTTGGGTTTGCCCATGAAGTTTCTCGCACTTTGTTCCCTTGCCTGGCAAGGCTGAACGCCTGCTGGTCCCCTCCGCGTGGTTAGTTGAGGGTGCCAGGTTGCAGAAGCAGAGCTGGGGTCAGGGAGCGAGCCCTGCTAATGCAGCAAGAATGGCAGAGCAGTGCCTGAATACTGCGCTTCTGCCTGCTGGCACAGTTGTTTTGGGGAGTGCATCGTACTGGGGTGACCGTCGGTGTTGGTACCTGCAAATACTGTAGTAACGCTCCTCACCTCTTGTCATAGTCCAGCTCAATGTCAAACAAGTGTTGGGTGGGCAGAGGAAGATCTTCTCCTTTAAGTCCAAGAGGATGTCTCCACTGCAACTCACTGCTGTCCCTCCTCTAGCAAAGTCACCGGTGCCTCCTCCCTCCCCTGCCCTGTAGCCATCGCACCTGGGGAGGTGGGCTTGCCACGGCGCCCACGGGCTGCTTCTTCGGCACAGGAGATGTGGCTTTGCCTCTGGCTGAGGTAGGGAGCAGCTCTCCGTGCCGAGTCGACAAGGGGCTGTTCCCTCCCTCTGCTGGGTTTCTACATTTTCCTGCCTGCTTTCTCCGTTTCACTTCTTGTTTTGAGCTCTTTCGTTTCCTTTACCCTGCACTCTTGGTTTTTGGTGGTTTGGTTTTTTGTTTTTTTTTTTTCCTTCTTGCTTATTTTATTTCTATTCCTTCACGTGTCACTTGTCTGGAAGCAGGACTTCTGCCATCGCTACAGTTCCTGCTGCAAACCGAACTCTGCTGCCAAGATTTTCTCCCTGCTGCTAGGGGAAGGTGGTCTCCTGTGACATGTACCCGGTGTAGCTGCTAGAGTGAAACACTGCTCTGTGCAGTAGGAGGAGGTGCTCGGCCTCTAAAGTCAGCTGTGTTATCAAAAGCAGCATTACAAACTGATGCTTTCCAAGGTTGTTATGGACCTTTCTGCCAAGAGCCAGCAGGTTCTGCCTGTTGCAGTAGGTCTAAGTGAGATTTAACCCAAACTATGGTTTTTATCTCTGGTCTGCTTGTTCTTAAGCTCTTTTGAGTAACTTTCTTCTTCAACTTTCTTTGCTTGCAACTGGTACTTCAAGGACTACACTTTGGGGGTTTAATGTATATTTTTCCTTCCCCTTTGTTCTCAACTCCTTTGTGTGCTGTAATCAGAGGAGAGATCTCGAGTCTGTCAGCTGAGCCCAATAGCTCGTGGCTATTCCACCTAGGAAGGAAAACGTCTTACCGTGAGGCATGGGGAGGAGAGGTTACAGGGCTTCCTAGAAACTACTTGATTGCCCTATTTGCGTGTTCTCAAAAGCGAGATTGTGGAGTTGCCCGCCTCCTGTCTAGTTTTTGTGGCCTGAAGACTGCCATGGTGCTGGAGCTTGTTCCTTGCTAGCCAGTGCTTTTCGTTCAAGGTGCTACAGAAACTAGACGAAATGCACACCAAAAATAACGTCCTCGGTGAACTGCCTAAACAGTTAAATGGATTTTTTTAATAGGACTGTTGGTCCTCTGACACCTCTGCTGTTGCTCTGTCCGAGACTCATGTTGGTGGCGCTGGGAGATGTGTTGTAAAACCTGATGGTGTCTTTTCACATGGGCAGTACGTCTCTCTGCTTGTAAGGACCTTCGCTGCCATACAGGACAGGAGCACGTTCTGCACATGCACTCAAGTCCCAACGAGGTCTGGAAATGCTTAGATTACTTTTTTTTTTTTAAATTACATTATACTTATGTCCTGTTTGGATAGCCCTTCTCTGTCTCGTGAGTAGTTAGGAGCAAGGTTAGTTTCCTTTGCAGTAGCTGGAGTATGCTGAAGGTGTATGTTATGCACAGCAGCCAGTCTCAAAACGCAGGAAATCACGGAGCTTCCTCCCTAAACACCGGAGCCTGTTGAAGCACCACGGTCTTGCCTACAAGCTCCTTCCTCATCTTCCCCTCACCTGCAGGAAGGCAACATTTCTTAAATTAATGTGGTTTTATAGGAATTAAGTCTGTGCTTAGGATTAGTTGATGGCACTAGCAGCAATTAGCACCTGAGCTAAAGCACGTATGTCTTTTTTTTTTTTTTTTTCCCTAAACACCGGAGCCTGTTGAAGCACCACGGTCTTGCCTACAAGCTCCTTCCTCATCTTCCCCTCACCTGCAGGAAGGCAACATTTCTTAAATTAATGTGGTTTTATAGGAATTAAGTCTGTGCTTAGGATTAGTTGATGGCACTAGCAGCAATTAGCACCTGAGCTAAAGCACGTATGTCTTTTTTTTTTTTTTTTTTAATCTGTAGACCATCTCTGCTTTTTGTTGATTGATTCACATACTGGTCATTGAAAGTGTTTTTCAGGGGGGAAACATGAGACGAAAGAAGACTCTCCCATAGCCTTGTGTGTATTTGCTTCTAGACACACACGTTTAAAGGGGTTCCTCCCTTTAAATACAGGCAACACTCATTTTTCAGCAGCTGAAATGACTCCTCGTCCATAGCACCCTGAGCAGGTCCCCGTGGTAAGGGGGATGCTGCCTGAAAAGGTACTCATGACGAGCATGATGTTACAGCTCAGAGAGCTCAGCTCGCCTCCACTCGCTGCATTTCTTCCGCTGACATGTCCAAACACTCCCTCCCACCGGGTGTTCTGAGCGCTTGGAAGGCAACGCTGGCTGTTGACATGTTTTACGAGTGGAAAGGTGTGCCCGTGAGCTGACGGAAGGTAGCGAAGGCTTCAAGTTGCAGCATATAGGGAAGCACGCGCTTTGCCTCAAGTTGGGATGAAATGAGGCAAGGAGGAGTGAGGGGCTGGGTTTGTGCCCTGGTAGTGGCAGCCCGGGTGGCTTGTCATACGCATCCTTCCTCCCCTGCAGCCCATCACCCCGCCTCTCGGCTGGGGAACTAGGAGGGGACTACACGGACGGTTGTCCTGGGGTCTTCGTAAGATCTGTCTGAAAAAGCGTCCAGGTGTTAATACTGGAGAGGGACTTTTTCGTGTTTTCCAGAAATCAGAGGGATGCTGTAAAGAGCTGCTGGAAGGCGTCAGCAGAGCTGGCAAGTAGACTCACTGCTGCAGGGCTCCTGGGTCTGGGGTTGCAGGTTATTTACAGACAGTCTGGCTCTTGAAAGGTTGGTAGAGATCTGAAAGGATCACTCGGACTCGTTTGAAGCATGCACCAAGTTTCTTCAGCTGCTTAACTTAGTTTTTGTTCAGCAGTGTGATTCCTGTGACGCTTGGACCTTTGCATCTCCACTGTTTGTCCATGCGGTCTTATTTGACCATGCTGCCTAAAACCTGAGGTACCTGATTCCTTAGCACTGAGGGTTTGGGGTAGGGGGGGCGGCTTTAGCTTTTTGGTTTGTTTTTTAACTTTTATTGAAACCCTCACTGCCTTGGTGGGGATGGAGAGCCAGGGTACAGCCACCCCTCTTAGACCGCTGCCTAAATCCCTGTATTTCAGAACTTGTTACACTTTTTTTTTTAATACTGGTTAAATTACAGCAAAAACTTTATCGCTGGAGATTGACAGCGCTGCCAACATAATTCATCCTTGACTGAAACTTGGCCTGGGAGTTGTTAAGCTGCTTGCAGCCCATCCTTGCTTTACGTGTTGTGACTGGATGGAACAAACGCATGAAGAACTGTGGTTTTCCTCTATCGTGTCCACCTGAGTGACTTGGAGCTCGGTCCAGCTGAACTGTGCGACTTCTCGCTAAGCACCTACAGCCTCCGCACTTCTGAGTCCCTGGGTAGAAACACTGTGGACAGGCAGGCTGGTGCGCTGAGGAGCTGGAGGCGTGTGGAGAGCTCGGTCTCACGGATGCAGTCAGGAAGTTCTAGAAATACCCTTTATAAACAGTGCATCCTACAGGAAGAACCTTAAAGCCCAAATAAACCATTTCCCGCTATGCCTATAAACGCATGAACGCTACTGGCCTGGAAGATCTTATCAGGTCAGCAATGTGCCTTTTTACAGTCACTCCTAACATAAGTTGCATGGTAAATACCAACTTATTTCCGAGCTTTTCATCAAGTCCATCTGTGCTTTATCAGTTATTACAAAGTCTGTGTCTTCCCTCGCCCTTACCCAGAGGTCATAAACCTTCCCAGGTCAGTGCAGGCAGGTAAGTGACCGTTCTCTTCCAAACTCAGAGTTGCACAGTGTGAACACGCAGAGGCAGAAGAAAGGGGGGTTGATTTTATCCGTTCACCTTGATGTGTGTGTGTGTGAGGGGGTCTTTCCCCACCTAAAAGTTGTGCTTTTATGTGTGTGATACATGTAGAAATGACTGACAGCAGATAAAGAGGAGGCAGAAATAGGCTTATTTCAGTCCCTTGGGCTGAGCTCCAGAAGAGTTTGTTGGTCCTGGGATTGCCATGGCCACCTTGGCTGATGCTGGGCTGGACGATATTAAAACGTGGGTGCTTGTGGTTCAGTGATGTTTCCACTCAACTTCTCTTCTGCGTTGGCACGTTAAAAATCTGCTTTGCTCTCATTTTCATTATTAGGTCCCAGAAATGGTTGTGTTTCTCCGAGTCTGAGATCTAGCTGGAATCTCCTACTTTTTTGGGTGTGGAGGTAGTGGTTGGTGCTCCTGTTGACCTCAGCTGTGCTGATCCTCCCCCAGGGAGCAGTTAAGGAGCCCTTCGAAATTGCAGCCTGTGAATGCAAAAAGTGACGGCTTAACGCAGTTTGCCACCAGCCATTCATTTGGTTTGGTTCTGCACGCACACCTTGAAACAAGATCCCTGAAATAAATTTCCAGGGCATGCAGAAAAGCCCCCTGCCTCCAACCCAAACGCCGATAAGCAACCAAAAAGACTGTTCCCTGAAGTTAGCAGCTGCACGGATTGTTTTAGAAACGATGGTCTGTAAACTGAAACTCAGAAAGCCCTCTCTGAGGTATTCTTCACTTGGAAGCGAGGGTTCGGCTCCGGAGCGCTGAAATTGTGTGGTGCTTAGTGCCTCTGCATCCTTGTCCCTCTAAATTTTCTTGCCCTTGTTCAGGAAAGCTCTGGGTGAATTGTGAACGGGGTTAATTTGTCGATACAGTTCACCGTTCCATACAAAAGTCGTTAACAAGTATTTCTGGCAGCTTTGTTGCTGGCAGAAGTGTTTGGGTGGGTGGATTTTTCCTCCTTTCCTTTACTGTATCTCTAAGGAAGTGTGGGCTACCTTTATCGTGGTATTGGAGCAATAGCTTCCCCAACCTTTCATAAGGACGAAGGAAAAACCAAACACTTCTCCTTATAGGGAAGGAAGGGATGGGGAAAGAAGGGTGTTTGTGTACACCCTCCCATTCATGTTCTGAAAAGAAAATATATAAACTTTTGGAGTCGGTGCAGCATAACTCATGTGATTATAGCAGAGCTGAGAGTCGAGCTGAGTTCGCGTTCTTGGTGCTGGCTTAAAGAAACGAAGGGGAATAGCAGAGAGCAGCAGAGCACTTGCTGCGCTTGCTGGTTTTGCGGCTGTTGGACAAAACACGGTCCGAGTTCTGTGGCAATTCAAGCAGTAAAATCACTGGGTGCTTTTGTAAATCGCTTCTTAGATTTGCAAATGTATCTGAGGTTTGTCTGTTGATGTTAGAGAACATATCTTACCAGGAGCTGCTGAGGGAGCTGGGGGTGTTTAGTCTGGAGAAGAGGAGGCTCAGGGAGACCTGATCGCTCTCCGCAACTCCCTGAAGGGAGGTTGTGGGGAGGTGGGGGTTGGTGTCTTCTCCCGTGTTACGAATGGCAGGAGGAGAGGGAATGGCCTCAAGTTGTGTCAGGGGAAATTTAGGTTGGAGATCAGGAAAAATTCATTTCCACAGGGGGTCAAAGGGAGTCCCCTTCCCTGGAGGGGTTTCCCAGCCATGTGGAGGTGGTGCTGAGGGGCATGGTTTATGGACCCTGGCAGTGCTGGGGAACGGTTGGACTCGATGATCTTAACAGTCTCTTCCAACCAGATGGTTCTGTGATTTGGGGTACGATGATACAAAGGAAAATGTGTCCTTAGTTCCAGCACTAAGCTTTTGAGATTTCAGTAAAAGGGTGCGTTTAGTGCAAACTTTGTATCAAGAAAAAACAGTTAAGTGTTACTAGACTATTTCACTCTTCTGCTTCTTCTCTGTTCCAGGAGTAGGAGGAATAATAATTCCCAAGATCATTTACCAGGTTGTGGTTCTACGCGACTGTGGTACCCTCCTGAAAATACTTGACTGCAAGTAGTACTTCCCTGTCTGTGTTTTAATAAGAGAAACATTGCTGTGATTTCTGTGCCGAGGGTGTGAACGGTAAAGGTGGGACTAGAAATGCGTGTTCCCAGCTGAACCTTCTCCCAGTGACCGTCCACCTGAACACTGCTGCCGGTGGTTGCAGGGAACACACCTGTGGCAGGAAGAGGTTGTCTTCAGATGGTTAATGTCTGCTATGAGCTGAGCATCAGAGACAGATCCTTCCCATCCTCTCTCAACTTTTATGGGAGTGACAGTCCAAATATTAGGATGCATTAAAAAATACTTGGTGAAAGCAACCAACGTTGCTTTTGAGTACAATTAGTACTGCATTTTTTTTTCAGTGTATGTGGAAGGAAACATCCCTGCATGTAATAGGAGCCTGGGTTTGGAGGGGAAGGATGGGATGGCAGAGAAATTTGTTGACTTAATTAATTGGTGATGGGTCAGGAGGAAAACTGATGTTTTTTATACTGATGCATTGCAGTTTGTGGTTTTAGAAACTGCCACAATGTGAAGCTGGGCCAGTTGGGTCACCCCTTGATAGAAGGAGCATGGGAGGGCAGTGACTGAGTTTCTTGGACCACTAGAGGTGAATCTTCTTCAAGTGTCTTCAGTATGCCTCTTCCTTGGCCTGTCATTCAGAGGTGCGTTTTGTACCCGAGCGCCTGGCTCTTTCCTTACCCGTGAACCTAGTATCGCGTCTCACTCTCTGGGTTCTGGCAGGGTGCAGATGCCCAGCAGCATGGCAGAGGATGTGCTTTTGGCTTCAACCCCAACCGCTACCACAAGCATGTGTGTGCCGTAGGTTCATCCTTGTTGCCCCGCTCGGTGTCGCCCAGGTGCACGATGCTGGTGCAGCTTCTGGTGCCCTGGCAGTACAGCAGCAGCACTGTATGCATTTGCTTGGCAGCGCTGAGTTGCCGTGATGTTTGCAGAGGAAAACCCAATTCGGCTTTCTTCTGTGAAGCAGTGGGGAGCACAAGGTCACGCCGAGCCCTTGTTTGAAAAATAGCCTGAGAGAGGGGGATGCTTTGGGATTTGCAGGCTCTTTAAGTTGAAAGAGACTGCCAACAACCAATACCCAGCCACTCTTTTAAGCTATCCTTTCCTC
>NW_010403356.1:11246-14433 GCF_000710305.1 Buceros rhinoceros silvestris
AGTAAAACCAGCTCCTTGGGACAGAAAAGGGAAACTCCTTGAGAGCACTCTGCAGCGCCAAAATGCACCTTATAAAAGCATGTTTGTACATTTTGTTATGCGAAGGAATTCCTGGCCGTACCCAGCCCTAAGTAAATAGCCAGGGAGAGGCAACTGAAGCATGACGGGTGGCTGGGGTTGGCGAGGAAAGGCATGCAGCATGGAAGTCCATGGTGCAAAGCAAACAGTGAAGGGAACAGAATTGGTGTTGTGTGAGGAGAAAACTGTCTGGTGCCTAAAGCTGTGTTCAAGGTCTCTTGCAACAAGGAAGGAAAATGCAGAAAGGTTTTTCTTGGATCCACAGGCAAACTTTCCTGTTCTGTCATGCATTTCAAAACGCTTGAAAATGGTGAGTCGTCATCATTGAAAGGAAATAATCCATTGGGGTGTTTTGTTTATTCGACGTTTAGCTTCAAATTCAGGACCAAAAAAACCTTCAGAATTTTAAAATCCTTTTCTAGAGGGGATGGCTAATGGAAGGCCTGGGAAGATCCTACCTGTCGATGGCCTGAGCTGCCCTTGCAGCTCCCCGGGTTGGAGAGATGGCAGAAAACCAAGCAGGGTTTTCCTTGGATGGCTCCAGCAGGGATGTGCCTGGTTGAGCTCCTGGTTAGAGCATCTCTTGCTGTATTATTCATAAAGGGGATTTCGAAACACCCTTGACAGCCAAGGTAAATTTTTAAAACCCAGGGAAAACTTAAGATTGGGAAGAGGAGAAAGTGTGGCTCGTTAGAAGATGCTGTGCTATAGGGTACGTGTATGGTGCTGCCCAAGAGCTCCTTTGCTTAATTGAATAAAACAGGTTGAAAAGGTTGTGCATGTTCACAGCTTGTGCATGTTCTTGCTGAAAACTGTTGACCTTAAATATAGGGAAGGAAAAAACTAAAAGGCTAAAATCCTGTCTCTGTATATTGATTTTATTTTGAACCCTCTCAAATACAGGAGCTTCTTTTGCAGGAATGTGGCTTTGTCGTTCATGATGCAATCAAAATGCCAAATACACTAAGCTCTCCTGTGCTTAAGGAGGGTATTTGCTTCTGTCCGGGGTAACTTCCCTCTGCAGGACAGCCTTAATTTTGTCAAGAGTGCCTACTTGTAAACGAAGGCGGATACCACCTTCCCTCCGATCCAAAGCGTGCGGGCAGGCTGGGAAGAGCCTCTCTGAGGTTGGTCTTTGTGGGAATTCTGTAGAAAAACTCACGGTGAACTGGCACGGGGATATGTAAGCTTGCAAGAAACCTCTTTATGTAAGGAGGTGTTTCCCATGCGTTCGGTGACCAACAGTCTCCTGCCGGAGCGCAGCCAGCAGCCTCTGCGAGGCCGTGCCTTCGGTCGCGACGGCTCGAGGAGGAGGTTTGTGCTGGGCTCCCTCAGCGTGTCGGCACAGGCGTGTGGGAGGGCTCCAGGGTTTTCAGGGCTCCAAGCATCATGCAGGCTTAATCGCCGTGTTGTGTAGCAGAGCACTCGTGGCTTATGTTGCCTGTGGCTGTAGCTATAGTTTTGTGAAGGGTTAGCGCTCCTCTGTGTTACGGGTCATGCGTAAATTACTCCTGTCCATGCCACGGAGCAGGATTGTGGGAGAGTGGATTTTTATTTTATTTGTATTTCTTTAGCTAGGCAGAGCGGTGGGCTTGATCTTTCTTTTGACGAAAATTAAACCTCCCCACCCCAAGCTGCTCTTCCAGCCTTGGACTTGTGCTACGCAAGGCATGGGAGACACGCTGAGCACACCGTAGGTTGGTGTGGTGTTTCAATTAACTACTACATTCTTTAGCCGGGGATGTGACCTAATTAAGCTTGCAGAGCATGCTTACCCCAGGTGAATGGAAAGCCTGCCCCAGCAAGCATTGGGGCACCAAGCGAAAATTACTCCGTATCAAAGGAAAAGCATAATTTTAGCCCTACAAATCGAAACGGCGTGCAGCACCTTCAGCAGCACGTGGGTGCAGGTTCTTGTGTTGCCAGCTGTTAGTAGGTTAAAGTTAATAAAATCTGCTTTTTGGGAACCACGTGGGCACTGCTGGGCTCATAAGAGCCACCCGTGCCTGTTTCACAGCCACGTTGCAGGAGAGGAAGCAAGGAGCTCCTTTGAGCTTGCGATGCCGCTTGCATGGCAGAGGGTCATGAGGAGGTCCTGAGTGCCATCCAGGAGCGGCATTTTTGGAATAGTCACCGTACCATCCTTCATACCGGCAACAGCTGGTCATTGTAGGCATGATGGGCATCTGGGCTCCCTGGCACCAGAGCCCAGCCTTCTCTGTTACTACCTTGGTTGGCATGAGAGTCCACGGTCTGTAAGTGCCATGGAAATTTTTGAAGCCACTTGGTTTTTTATTATTATTTTTAAATTTATTTCTGATGTCATTGGTGTGCATCTGAGACTTGCTGGAGTACCCATGGACCTCGAACCCTGGTTGGTTGTTTAATGGCTAAGTCAGAAGGGCCCCCTGGAAGCCATGGGAAGCCCTAGAAGAAGTGGTGTCCAATGCTTCCAGTATCGGCTGGCTTAACCACGGTCCTCTGGATCCCGGCGGGCCCCCTGGAAGCCATGGGAAGCCCTAGAAGAAGTGGTGTCCAATGCTTCCAGCATCGGCTGGCTTACAGCTGTCCTTGTGCACCGCGTACTCCGTAACCATGGGTGCCACAGCTTGGAAGGCTACGTCGGACAAGGCACCCTCTGAAGAAAGGGACTTAAAGAGCCAGTCTGTGACTTCTGAAGTATCTCCTGGTATTGGCAGACAATGGAGGAAAATGCTGCTGTATTTTGCTAGTTGGCTGATACTTTAACTACCCTAGCGGCAGGAGTCAAACTTTGGTGTTCTTGTGGAAGTATTCTCCAGGGTTTTTTGGAAGCTTGTTTCTCCTTCATCTAGAGCTCAGAAGGGGTGAAGCCAGAATATCTGGGTGTCATTTCAGGATCGAAATGACATTTCTGGGTGAGGTTTCAGGATGTGAAGCATGGGGAACCTGGGCGAGCCCCTATACGGGTGCAGCTTCTGACTGCTGCCTCAGGTACTGGAGCAGCTGGAGAGCATGAACTTTAACAGCACTCTTGACAGGGATTTCCTTGAAGCTGGCGCTCAAGGGCTCCATCTGTGTCTGGTTTTATTATTCCTGTTTGTCACCGGTTTGGCCGAGGTGAGCCAAG
>NW_010403357.1:0-247 GCF_000710305.1 Buceros rhinoceros silvestris
GCCAAGGGGTTCCTCCGGCACCTCTGCCGGGGGCAGCTGCTGCCTCTCCGTGGGAGCACAGGGTGAGTTCTGCTGGAGTGACAGGAGTTTGTTGGTGGTGCATCATCTTGAGAACATCCTGCTGCTAATTTACAAAGCGTGCAAGAGTGCTGCTCTCAGGTGTGGGCTGGAAAATGAGGAGGAGCTGCTCTCCAGTCCCTGGAGGCACAGCATAATTTCAGAGGACCAGAACTGGGCCCCAAACACA
>NW_010403358.1:0-378 GCF_000710305.1 Buceros rhinoceros silvestris
GGGGTCCTTGCCCTGGGGATGCTGAGGAGAAAGAACGCTGTGAACGGGGGTCGCCCCATGAGCTGGCCTCTCCCCGGGACATGTGGTGGGACAGGACCCAGAGACCGCGGGTGGAAGCGGGAGGGGACAGGAGACCAGAACCCCTGCGCCGCGAGGGTGACCGCGCTGGTGAGCGGGTGATGGAGACCTCCGGCGCTGGTCACCCAAAAGGCCCAGCCCCCTCTCGGGGCTGACAGAAGGGTGCTAATGCCACTCTGGCGCGTGTTTAGTGGGAGTCCGGGTCTTCAGCAGTTTCCATTTGCTGCGCAAAGATTGCCAAGATCAACGTTTCCCTGTGACACGATGAGCTCAGTAACGCGAGTAGCTTCTGCGCTCCGC
>NW_010403358.1:539-888 GCF_000710305.1 Buceros rhinoceros silvestris
CCGTAGCCGATCTATGGCGCTGGGCTGGGTGTTTCAGCAGGGAAGGCTGTTCTCCTCCCTTGTCTTGGCCTCTAGCTCAGGTGCCCAGTCTAAGGAGCTGCTCGCTGATAATCGTCAGTAACATGCCCCAGACTCTGGTTCTGAGGCGCACGGCTGCTCGGCAGGCGTCCAAGAGCGAGCACAAAAGTGGCAGGAGGAAAAATGACGATTTATGACGGAACAGACTGATTCTGTGAGAGCCTGTTCAGAGCAGGAGCTCTGCTCTCCCCTTACCTCCTCCATGTGTCCTCTGCAGTCACTTCTAACCAGATTCCTAGGTGAGCTGGAGAGCAGAGGAGCGCGGGAGGAC
>NW_010403359.1:0-398 GCF_000710305.1 Buceros rhinoceros silvestris
GCGGGGAGGCGGGTGCGCGGCGCGTCGCCTTTGTCTGCGCCGATGCCGCGCGTCCCTGGGGGCGGGTTGCAGCTGTTTGCCGACTTGCTCCAAATTTCTTCATATAATCAATTGGCCTCGGCTGCGGCTCGGCTCAGCGGAGATGCGTCAGCAGGGAAATAATAAACACGGGGGAGGGAGCAGGGGAAGGAACCAGGGAGGCTTTGCATCGGGCTACAGGGGCACAGGAGGGGACTCGGGGGACCTCGCTGCTCCTTTTTGTCCCAGCTTGGGGAATTCTGGCATAGCCAGTTCTTCTCCCAACCCCTCCACCACCAGCCTGGACCCACGCGGTTCGTGCGGGGCGGCCGCTTCCATCCCAGCCCGGCTCCCTGGGGGTGGAGCTCGCGGTGGGGCAT
>NW_010403359.1:1313-1579 GCF_000710305.1 Buceros rhinoceros silvestris
CCTGGTGGCATTGCTGTGTCCCTGCCCTGGGGACAACGAGGTGGAGATGGCTCCCGGCCCCCTTCCACCCTTTCCCCCCTAGTTGGGAAGGGGGAAGGACACCCCCCGTTTCATCTGTCTGTGCCCTGGTCCCCCGGGGGATGTCATGGTGGGCAGCAGCTGTGTCCCCAACTCGCTGCACAGGGCGGCACTGCCATCTGCTGGGTCCCCAGCACGGGGCCCTGCATGCTCGCAGCAGCCCCCCGACACCCCCCACCCCGAGACTG
>NW_010403360.1:0-361 GCF_000710305.1 Buceros rhinoceros silvestris
CGAGGGGGCTGGAGCGCTGCCCTGGCCAGCGTCACCTTGGGAGGACCTGTCTGCTGCGATAAAAAGGTGCTTACGCAGCAGTTAGTTAACGTGTGCTGATAAGTCCGGGGAAGGATGTGCTGCCAACGGTCTGGAGCGTTTCTCCGTGAGCCGCCGTTTATCACCGAGACGGCGCGTTCCGGAGCATCGGCTGCAGGCGGCGGCGAGGGACGGGGAAGGACAGCCGCCCCCCAAGGTTTGCGGGTACGTCCAGTCCCGCGCCTTAGCACTCGGCAGGAGAGAGTCAAAGAACACCCTTATCTCCTTCAAGGACAGAAGGACTGTCCGTGGTCCCCGTGAGGGCACGGTGGGGATGGGGATC
>NW_010403361.1:0-734 GCF_000710305.1 Buceros rhinoceros silvestris
GCATCCGCTCCAGACCTGCCTCTGTGGCTCCTCTGTGACTGTCCTGCCCTCACCCCACAGTGTCTCCAGTCCTTGTGTGACCTGCGTCTCTCCCCACACTTCCCTTACACCGCTGAAGTGGACCAGGCGGTGGGAGCTGCTGTGAGCACCATGGGCCCCGAGGTGCTGCTGGACGCTGTGCCTCTGCAGATCGACGGCAAGGAGTGAGTACAGTTATGGGCTAGCAATTTTGCAGCCATGTGTTACGTTCTGGCTCATTCCCCATGTGGTGCCAGAAGTGTTTGGCTCTGCTGAGCCTACCTGTGCCAGGGGCTTTGGGGCTTCCCTACCACCTTTGGGGCATCCTACCCAGCTTTGGGGCTGGGTGGAGGTGCCCTGTGCCCAGGGACTGGTGCCAGCGGTGCCCTGCACTCCCCTCAGCTGTGCCTTCCCTCCCCAGGGAGTCGCTGGACTTCCCCCGCAGCTGGCTCCTGCCCGTGCTGCGGGACTATGTGGAAGGTGCACGGCTCGGCTTCTTCACCAGCTACTTCTTACCCTTGGCAGCTGCTCTGAAAAACAGAGGTGAGGAGGGTGGCATGGAGGGGTCCCAGCGGTCCTGAGCTCCCAGGAGCTGCAGGGTGCTCATTGGGACCTCCCTTCCCTCTCCTGGGGTGGAGTGAGGCTTTGCCGCCTCTGCTGCTCTACTCACCTGCCCTTCTCTTCTGCAGCCCTGGAGTTTACCCAGGCTGGCAAGA
>NW_010403361.1:859-1496 GCF_000710305.1 Buceros rhinoceros silvestris
ACGACACGCTGCAGTGGCAGGTAACAAGGAGTGCCTGGGAACCCTGCCATGGCGTACCTGTGGTGCCAGGCTGGGGAACAGTGACTTGGGCAGAGGGTGCTGTCCTCCCACCTCTTCCTTTGCCTTCTAGGTCTGGACCCTGCTGCCCGGCTTCTGCACCCGCCCCACAGACGTGCTGACGGCCTTCAAGGGGCTGGCCCGCACCCTGGGCATGGCCATCAGCGAGCGCCCAGATCTCCGCCCCACTGTGTGCCAAGCCCTGCGCACCCTCATCCACAAAGGCTGCGAGACAGGTTGTGGGCGAACAGACCCTCGTGGTGGGTCCCTGTCCCCTGCAGTGACCTACAAAGGGGAGATACTGATCTGCACGCCACTGTCATCCTTTCCCTAGATGCCGAGCGAGCCGAAGTGGGTCGCTTTGCCAAAAATTTCCTGCCCATCCTGTTCAACGTGTACAGCCAGCCTGAGGAGGACGGGGGCAGCAGTGCTCAGCGCCGCTCTGTGCTGGACACTGTCCGTGCTTACCTGACCGTCACAGATCCCCAGGTGAGGGGTCCTGGGGCAGTGGGGCAGGCTGTGCTGGCTTGGGCCAGCATCTCCCAGCCAGACCCAGCCCGATGGGGCTGTGGCGGGGGAC
>NW_010403361.1:1599-2664 GCF_000710305.1 Buceros rhinoceros silvestris
AGGACAGGAAGAAAGAGGCTGAGCAGAGAGCAGCCCTTCTGGCCCTTGTAGTGGGGGAGCCCTTCCCAGCCCGTGGTCTGGGATCTCCCAGTCTTGCAGCCACATCTGGCACATCTTGCATGAGCCCTTTGTGAATTTGTCCAGCTCTTTTTGAACCCACTGGTGCTTCTGGTCTCCACAAAGTCCTGTGGCAAGGTGTTTGCCGGTTGGATTGCGAACTCTTGTAAAGCGCTCCCTTTGGTCTGTTCTGATCCTGCTCTGTGTGCCTGCCCTGCAGATGGTGTGTGGGTTCCTGCAGAAAGCCAGTGCCAAGCTGACCAGTCCTGAGAGCTCCGAGTTTGCCAGGTAACACCCGGGGGCTGGTGCTGATGGCTAAAGCTGCCAGCTTCCGCCAGGTGAGCAGCACTAGGGTGCTTGTACTGTCTTTTGTGGGATGTGCCACTCTCATGCATCCAGCAAGACTCATAGCCAGAGTCCCAGCTTGGTCAGGTAGTGTTAGTGATGCTGCAGTTACCCACCTGCCTGTCCTTCTCTGCTGCAGACTCTCCATCCTGGACCTGGTGGTGGCCATGGCACCTTACACTGATGAGCAGTCCCTGGGCAACCTGTACCGCACCATCCAGCCTTCCCTCCAGGTGGGTTGACCCCCAGCCCTGACAGGCACAGAACGGTGCCATGGGACGCTTTCTGCTTGTTGCCAGCTTGGATCCACACTCTGGGGGGTTGAGCAGCTGCCGTGGGGAACAGGTCTCTGCTGGGTGGCATGGGGTGCTGTGAGAATCCTTTCAGACACTGTAGCAAGGGGCTGCCTTGACAGCGGAGGTGTGTTTGGCTGTCCCTGCAGAGCAAGGAGCACAGCATGCAGAAGAAGGCGTACCGTGTGCTGGAGGAGGTGTGCGCCGCTCCCCATGCTCCCTGCCAGGCCTTTGTCCGTTCCCACCTGCAGGAGCTGCAGGCAGCACTGCTGGACTCGCTCAAGAGCGCAGCGTCTCCAGCCAAGAGGGTGAGAGCAAGGGCTGCCATGGCTGAGGTCAGCCGTGGCTGGGGAGGGGAGGGGGTGGGGCG
>NW_010403361.1:2695-10275 GCF_000710305.1 Buceros rhinoceros silvestris
GGGGGTGAGAGCGAGGCCGGCCATGGCTGGGGTCAGCCGTGGCTGGGAAGGGGAGGGGATGGGGCGGGCAGCAGGGCCAGCCAGGTGTCCGTCCCTGGGTGTACCAGTACTGTGTTATTTCTTCCCTCAGCCCCGGCTGAAGTGCCTGTTTCACATCGTGAAGCAGCTCTCTGTGGAGCATGAGCCCTTCATCACTGCCCTGGTCCCGGAGGTAAGCATGGTCCCTGGGGGGACCCAGCTGGTTCTGACCGTGGGGTAGCAGCAGCGATGTCACGTGCTCATGTGCCTCCAGGTCATCCTGTGCACCAAGGAGGTGTCGGTGGGGGCCCGCAAGAACGCCTTCCTGCTGCTCGTAGAGATGGGGCATGCCTTCATTCGCTTCGGACCCACCCCACAAGGTGAGCTCCTGCTCTGCAGCCGCTCCAGCCTCGGGGGTATCAGACCCATGGCTGGTGTCTCACTGAAACAGATCAGGGATGCTGCTGGGGCAGGGGACAAGCAGAGGTCTGAGCTGTCCCCCTCTTGCAGAGGGCCTGCAGCGGTTCCTGCTCCTGGTCTACGCGGGGCTCACGGGCTCGGTCACCATGATCAGTTGCACAGTGCTGGCACTGACTCGCTTGTTCTTCGAGTTCAAAGGTGAGGTGAGGGGCTGGGGGCCTCACAGGAGGACGAGGCAGCACCCCCTGGCAGAGGTGGGTGCCAGGAGGAGGCTGGCTGTGGCTGAGCCCTGCTGTGGTTGCAGACCACCTGGAGCTGAGCGTGGTGGAGCAGCTGCTGCAGAATGTCTGCCTGCTGTTGGCCTCCCGCACACGGGACGTGGTGAAGGCGGCCCTGGGCTTCCTCAAAGTCACACTGCTGCTGGTGGACACCAAGCTGCTGGCCAAGCACGTCCAGGCGATGGTGAGATCCCGCACAGGGTGCCCTGAGGATGGCAGGGCAGAGCTGGGGCTGCCTTGGGCAGCTGGAGGCGTGTCCAGCTGCACCCTGCTTCTGCCTGAGAGCCAGGAGCACAACCTTGATCTTGGTGGCTGAGAAGGCAGTGAGGAGGTCTTTTCCCTATGAGCTACCCCTGCCAAGCAGGGAGACCTTTGCGTGGCCCGGCCTGGGATCAGCATGGGAAGCAGCAGCAGGGTGAACACTATGGCTACGCAGGGGAAGGGTGGGAGGCTGGGTGCCCAGGACAGGGGTGCTTTGGTCTTGAGTGTCTCTGTCCTGGCAGCTGGAGGCCGTGGGGAACCTTTCAGATGACATGAGACGCCATTTCCGTATGAAGCTGCGAAACCTCTTCACCAGGTTCATCCGCAAGTTTGGGTGAGCCAAGGGCTGCTGGGTCATACTGAAGCTGCGCTGGGGCAGCGAGGGAGCTCACTGGGAAGTGGTGTGGGAGGAGGTGGGCACTGACTGCTTCCTGTGCACTCCTCAGCTTTGAGCTGGTGAAGGGGCTGCTGCCGGCTGAGTACCACAAGGTGCTGGTGAACATCCGCAAGGCAGAAGCCCGAAGCCGCAAGCAGCGTGCCCGGAGGCAGGCAGCTACGGATACGGATGAAGAGGAGGCACCGGCACAGCCGAGAGGAGACAGGTGAAGATGGGCCAGGGGTTAAAAAGGAGCAGCCCCATCAGATCTGCTCAGCTGGTGCCTCTAGAGATGCTGGGGATGTGTTCAGGGCTGCTCTGGGCTGTGAGGCAGGCTGAGTTTTGCTCCCCTGGGCTTGTTCCATTTCCATCGTCCTCTCTACCTTTTGCCCAGCATGGAGGAGATCCTGGCTGAGTCAGAGGATGAGGAGGAGGAAGAGGAGAAACGGCAGCAGAGCAAGGAGCGGAGAAAGCAAGCACGGCAGAAGGGCCAAGCATGGCTGAAGGAAGGGGAAGAGGATGAGCCCCTCAACTTCCTGGACCCTAATGTGTCCCAGCGGGTGCTGGGTGAGGAGTGGAGCTTCAGATGTGGCTGGGGTGGCATGGACAGGGCAGGAGCTGGTGTGATGTACAGGGGCTCTGGGGATATGACTGCCCTTGGGAGTGGATCCTTCCCCAGACACTGACCCATCTCTCTCTGAGCAGCCACTAAGCCAGGCCCCAAGCGGTCTAGAGGAGTGACCCATGACTTCAAGGTATCTGAGGATGGACGCCTGATCATCCACGAAGAGGAGGTGGACGATGATGAAACCAAAGGTACTGCTTGGGCTCGTGACAGGGTGTGCTAGACTTGCTCTGGTTCTCTGAATGGTGTTCTCCCTGCCATCTGTATGTGAGAGCTGGAGGAGAGTTGTGGGTGGAAGCAGCAAGGGTTGGCAAGGCCTTGTGTCACACCTAGTGGCTCTTTTCTGGGTCACTGCCACCCAGAGGAGGCAGCCCCATCCATCACCAGGAGGGCGCTGGAGGGGGACATGGCCACTGGTCCTGGTTTGTCAGGGGCACCCTGCTCCCACAGCCCACTCCAGGGGCTGGTACAGTAGTGGGGCTCTCCTGCACCCACATCCTGCACTGATCGTGTTGTCCTGTGCCGTAGGAGCAGATGAGGAGATGGCAGATGTGCTGCAAGATGTGGGACTCCGCAGTGTGAGTATGGGACTCATGGTCCTGAGGAGATGCTGGGAGAACTTGACTGTGCTAAACCCCTGTCTGAGCCAAGGCAGCTGCAGCTGTCCCTGAGAGGCCAGTGGGGACACTGGGCAGCTGCTTGGAGGGGTGTGGGAGGCTGTCTGGGGACAGGGATGTGCGCAGGCAGACTGCGAAGTCTCTGGGCCCCCACATGAGGAAGCAGCAGGTCAGGAGTCTATGGGAGGGCAGAACTGTAAGGACAAGCCAGCTGAAGGGCCCCCTGCTGCATTCTTCTGCAGAAGAAAAGCCAGAAGCGTCGGTTCAGAGAGGAGCCAGATGATGAGGAACCCGAGGCTGGGACCTACTCTCAGTACAGAGGTAAGTCCTCTGCCTGTGCCCAGGCCTGGGCTCCCCAGGGGTCCAGAATCACATACTGGCCTTGCTGGGCTACTTCAGGGCAGCTGGAGCAGAGGTTTTTGCTCATGGGAAATGGTCGCCCTTCTCTGCTGTCCTCTCACCAAAGAGCTGAAGGCAAAATCATGAACAGCTCCCCCAGCCTGGAACTGGGAAGGGTAAGCCCTTCCAACACACACTCTCTGTTCTCCAGCTGGAGGCTCTGGAATCCACCGGCAGCTGGACAAGGAGCCTGCCTTTGGTGCAGAGTACAGATCCAAGGTGAGAGACCTCGGGGTGGGCTTGGGTGGAGGATGCCTGGGGCTTTGCTGGGGCAGAAAGCACCATTTGTGTGCTGGAGATCTGGTCCAGCAGCACCAAGGCTGGAGGGGATCTCTGCTCCAAGAGGAGTCGCTAAAGATTTTGACCCCATCTTGGAGTCTCTATCCTGCCCTTGCGGTGGCTGGTTCCTGCTCACTGCTCAAAGCAGGTGTCTGTAGCATCATCTGGGTGGGAAATCAGCTCCCAGGGCCACATGCTCAGCTGGCGCTCCTGCAGCATAGTCTTGGAGTTGGCTGGGTGGCAAGGTTGCACCGGAACAGGATGTAGGCATCTGCCCTCGTGCTGCATCTTCTCCAATGTCACTATATCCCACAGAAAGGTAAAGGTGATGTGAAGAAGAAGGGCCAGCTTGACCCCTACGCCTACATCCCCCTGAACAGAGCCGGACTCAACAGAAGGTGAGACTATCTGGGAAGGGCTCAGAGTCAGGAATGGGGACAAAACCCAGGCTTGATCTGCCTTCTGTCATGGTGGGGTTTTGCACATGTGGGAGCTGCCTGCCAAGCCGTGCACCATTCCTGGTGGAGCTTGGAGCATCCCTGTGTGTTAGGTATGACTAACCCAGTCTCCTGCTCCTTCCTCCCTCCAGGAAGCGGGCAAAAATGCAGGGCCAGTTCAAGGGCCTGATGAAGGGAGCCCAGCGCGGGGCCAAGGCTGGCCGCAGGAGCCGTCTGAAGGCCCAGCGCCCCTGAGGTGCTCAGCCTGGCCCTGCCCAAGGACGGACAATGCCCTGTGGCCTCTGGGCGCAGGGGAACGGGGCTTTGTGAGTGGAGCCGTGTGGACTTCTCCGCAGAAGGTGGCCTGCATCTGTTTGAAACTCCCTGGGAAGCCACCTTGTCACATCGTGGACTGAAGGCACAAGTCCTGCCCTCCTGTGCCTGGAGGAAGGTGCTGAGTTGCCTGGCGCAGCTGTGGGGGGGGTGTGTGTGTGTGTGTGGGAGAGCAGGTAACATGCAGTGAGTTCTCTGTATTGATAAACACCCACTGTTCCTACCAGCCCAGCTTCCTTCTCTCCTTCCCTTCAGAGCTATGCACACCACAACTCTTGCGTTCCGCCTGGTGCAGCGGGCCCTTCTGCTGCGGCAGCACTGCACCCACAGGGCTCACAGGGCTGGGGCCGCAGGCCTCTCCCTGGCGTGGGGCTTGCCTCGGGGCTGCCAGGAGGAACGCTGCAGCACAGAGCAGTGAGGCAGTGCCCATAACCCATGCCCTCTTGGCACACGTGCAGTTGCTCAAAGAACAAAGCCAGAGGTGGCGAAGTGTTTTGCACACAACCAGCTGTCACATACAGCCTCCCTCTTGATAGGATCTTCTGCCCTAAACCATGGGCCAGCGGCTCTGTGCCATGAGGCTAGTACCTGCCATTTGGCTACTGCTGCTTTCTGCCCTGCCTCAGCTCTTCCCCTATCAGCCATGCCTGTTGTGGGGCAGGAACAGTTACTGGAAACTTGTTAAAATTGGCTGGAAAACTGCTGCTGCAAACCTCTGCTCCTTGCCCTTTTCCTTACCACAGAGAGAAGCCTTTTCCCTGCTCTGACCACCTCCTGCCAGCTAGACCTGTGCAGCACAAATGACACTGGACCTTTTTAGCTGCCCAGCCATCACCGGTTGGCCTGAGCAGCAGTTAGTTACTTCAGCACTGAGCCCAAATGACAGTGTTTGGCCAAAGCACGCTGAAGGGAAGAGCTGAGGGTGGTAGATGCAGGTCCCATTGCTTACGCTGCACAGAACATGTATTTGTGAACATAACTGGCTTTCTCTTCCTCTTTTAGATTAAAAAGCCTGTAGTCCTTTGTCATTTCCTACTGTGGTAACTTACGTGCTGAAATTGCAACACTTCTCAGTCTCCTCATAAACTAAAGGGATTGTGTTTGTTCAGCCTCTTTCTGGAGGTTGCAAATCCTGTTCTTTAGCTCTCTTACGTGCTTTTTTGGTTTTTTTCCACAATCCTTTTAAAAGCCTGAGGGTGGGGGAGGAGGTTTTGTACTGGTATAGGTCCTGCCTTGTCAGGAACACTGTCCCCTTCCTGTTTCCCCTCCCAGGGCTCTCACTTGAACCCTTGAGACCCAGGGCCATGTTGAGGTGCTGCTCTAATCCTGCCAGAAGGGAGCCCACAGCCAGGCTTACGGTATCTCCAGCAGCACCTCCTGACCATGTTCAGTCAGCAGGAGCTACATCCTTCTGCCTCTGCTGCCTGCAGCCTTGGACTGATGCCCTCCCTCCCCTGAGAGCAGGATGGGGAAGACAGGTAGCAGTCAACCTTCTGAGCCCCCAGCACCTGGCTCCATGTAGCTCCAGAGCCACCAGAGCTGTCTGTCTTCTTTCTTTTCTCTCCTTGGAGACAGGAATGCTGAAGCTAATTCATCTGAAAGCTCCATATTACTCACTGTATTGTTCTTTGTTTGCATGTTGTTGCTTAAATTAGTGCATGCCTGCGTGGAACAGAAGAGTTTCATTAGCACAGAGGATGGTGTTCGCCTGAGCTGGTGTCCAGAGAACAGATTCTTCTACAACAACATCTTGTTAATCAGCTAATTAATCATGTAATGCAATAGAAACCCTTGGAGAGGAGACGTCATCCTGCCCAGGGAGGCTGGCTGCGAGTCAATCCTGCTCCCCACCAGCAGCTGTCCCTGCCAGGGAGCAGAGTGACGTCTCTGGGGCTCACAGGAGCCTCAGCACCGCTCTCTGCTGTGGGGCGTGGTGTGGGGTCCTGCTCCCTGCAGCTACCAGGCACAAATATTTTGTAGTTACCCACAGAAAAGTGCAAGATGAGGCCCTGGAGCGAAGCTTGGCTTCTGTTGCTCACGCTGGGAGGTGGCTGGAGACTATTTCTTCATCCAGCACACCGTTAAACCATGCAGCTCCTTTCTGCAGGCTGCAGTGGGCGCTGGCAGTGTACCCCTGTTTGGCCGCACTGGTGCAGGAGATTGTCACAAAGGGCTCTTACCCTTGCAGGTGCCCGCTGTGAAGCGGGGTCTCTTCAGGTTGTGGGCTGCAGGTGTACTGGGCGTGCTTGAGAGAGGCTGCCAGGACAACCAGGCTGCCCCTGGCGCTGGCTGGGTGGCCTCTGGACTGGTTGGGACAGTTGCAGATGTCCATCCTGAGACTTAAGGCTTAAAATCAGGAGCAGAAAGCAAACATAATAATTTCCTTACCGTAGAAGCTGCCTGTCTGGCTTGTGTCCACCGTAGCATACACTGAGAGGGACAGACGGCGGGACCATCGTCTCCTTTGAGCACGCTGCAGTGCTTCTGGGGCTCCCCACAGGCACACCTGGGTCTCCCCAGTTCAAAGTCAGGTGCAGGGATGGGAAATCCCTCCCGAGGGCAGCAGTAGAAGAGGAACGCCAGTATTTATGCTAAAATGATTGGCAGTAAGATAATTAAGTGTGGAGGTTTAAAATGCCAAGAGATCACTCCTGCTGGAATCTAGTCAATTAAAAAAATGTCAGATTAATTCCTTGTCCCCTCAGCGCGCTGGTCTACAGTTTCCCTTGTCTCTAAGAAGCTTCCTTTTGTGGTCACCTCAGCGCTGCTTGCAAACCCGTGTGCGGCAAGTGTGCAGGGCCACAGGGACCCTGCATGAGGGCAAGGCAGGTGCTTCCACCCACAACGGAAAAAAACTTGCTTTTCCACTGTCTCTGTTCCTCTAATTACCCCTTCATGGTGAAGTAAGATAAAAAATACTCAGGCTGAGGTGTGACTTGGGGTTTATGGTGTCACTCACGCTTCTCGGAGCACTTTGTGTGGTCTCTGCAGGCTCAGGCAGACCCTGCAAGTTTCCTTGGAAATCAAATCATTGCAACTTGTATTTTTCTGCACAAAACTCTGAAAGACAGTGCCACAAGCCAGACTGGTGCTGTGCACAGGTCCACATGAATCACAGAATGCTTTGGGAAGAGACCTTTAAACAGGTCATCTAGTCCAACCCTGCTGCAGTGAGCAGGGACATCTTCAACTAGATCAGGTTGCTCAGAGCCCCAAGGTCCAGCCTGACCTGGAATGTTTCCAGGCATGGGGCATCTACCACCTCTCGGGGCAACCCGTGCCAGGGTTTCACCACCCTTGCTGTAAAAGATTTCTTCCTCGTATCTAGTTTAAAACCATTACCCCTTGTTGTGACGGGCGTTGCTAAACAACACTGTCCCCATCTTTCTGATTGGCCCCCTTTAAGTACTGAAAGGCCTCGATAAAGGTCTCCCTGAAGCCTTTTCTTCTCTTGAGGAATGCTCAAGCATAGGCAAAATGGCCCACGCACCTTCTTGTTCCAGCTGCTGGCTGGGCAGCTCACAGGCAGCTGACGCT
>NW_010403362.1:0-12560 GCF_000710305.1 Buceros rhinoceros silvestris
TATATATATATATATATCTAAAATCAGCCTTACGATTTTTCCTTGGTCTTGAAGTAACTGAAAAGATTCCACTTATATTTGGAACTGTTCAGTACTCATGAAGCTTTGAATTACTCTAGTCCATCTCACTTCTATGGTATTTTGCTGCCTTATAAACTAATTTCATTCTCCAGTCTGGTTTTCTGGCAAATCCTGCCAATTTGCTAAACTGTTTTGACTGACAGGCTTTTAGCTGAATGTTGAATTTAATGTTGAATTTGCAACCTTGATTCTGATGACCTACCATTGTTATTAGATCTGTCAGATTGGTATGCTTGTATTATGTAACTGTTTACGTGGCTATTCAGTATTGAAACTAAATTGTTTGTGCATGTGGAGCAGACAGATAAAATGCGATTTGATGACATCTCACATATACTCGGCATATATAGAGACATCCCCTTTTGGGCTCGAGTTCAAAGGCTTTGACAGCAAAGCTCTAGCAAATCTTGCTGTAGCGTTTTAAGACATTGTATCTTTCTTCTTCCTCTGTTGAAGTTTTGCTCTTAGAGAAGTCATCAGAAGAGAAAGTGGTCTTCAGCCACTCCCACTAGCCACTCATCACATAGGCCAAATGTACCTTCGCCAGGAGTTTAATTTAGAAAAATGAGCCTTGTCTTGGAGGTCAACAAATCTAGTAGTGATCTCCAGAAGAATAAGGGAAAGATTTTTGAAAGGAGCAGCATTTTACATCACTCAGCAAGTTTCATCATACCTCATTCGCCAAAGCCCTTTAGACCTTTTTGTCTGGGCAACATTAACGTCCATAAAATGTTGAATAAATCTCTTAAAATATCACTATGTTAATACTTTCTAAATCCAACTTTTGTAATGTTGCTTTATCTTCCATTGCAAGATCTATCATAAGGTTCCTATACAATCCTGAGTGAGGGGCTATTGGTTTAAGAAATGCAATGCCACTTCCAACAGCACATTGTAAAAGTCAGAAGCTGGACAGTGCTTAAAGACGAAAACAACGGATACTAAAGTCTTCCCTTGTTATTATTCTTTTTGTGGCCAGGCACAAACTTGCAGAGCAATTAACCATTAAAAAGTTGGAAAATCAGGGAAGCCCCTCCTGAAAACTCTTCTCTTTCTGTGTCACCTCAGAGATATATACTTCTAACAATATCTTATGCCACTGAAAGGTGTGACTAACGTTATAGGAGTCTACAGATATTTTTTTCCAATTAAGCTTGTCGAAGTCTGAGGCTTTCTATCACAAATGCAAAAACTGAGAAGAGGCATGTTGTACCTTGCCGTAAAACAGGTATCTGTCGTCTGTGGGAAACTGGCTGTGTGGCTTCGGCAGTGAGGAGGAGGGATGCTGAGGCTGCGCAGAAGAGGGAGACAAGGGATAGATTCTTAAAGACACTCAGAGGAAAAGTTATATAAATAAATACTGTAATAAATGGGAACACAGAATGAAAGGAAAAAGAATAATCCCATAGGGAATAGATAAAAACCCTAGCACATATTTTAGACAAAGCCTGGAAAGAAAGAGAATACAAATGTGCCAAAATTAATGTACTGCTGCAGTATGCCAGTTACATTCTGCCCATTCATCATTGCAAATAATTTCATATCCTGTGGATAAAACATGATTCTATGCGGGTTCAGTGATATTCCTGAACAGCTGCACTGGGGACAAGGGAAGGCTGAGATGGGAGATGGGAAACTTTTGTAAAGCACATCTTCCTTTATGCTGGGAGGCACACAACAAGCTGCAGATATCCAAGATACGTGGTTTCGACTATCTCCAGATGCGCTCCAGACAAGCTAGCCCTGTGCACAGGTGGGGATGGTGGGGCTGCAGACGCAGATCCCACTTTGTCCTGCCCAATCTAAAGTTACACTCTCCAGTTCTGTCATGTTGTCAGTTGTGGACACATGCCACTCTTTGGCGCTCCCCTTCCCCCATTAGATCTCAGCTCTTTTAGAGCTGCTGTTGAGATCAACGGCTAACTCAGGTCAATTAAAGTGAGCTGGGTTTGCTTAAATGGTTTGAAATAACAGGTCTGGGATAATTCCTCTCTCTTTGCCTGTTTCTGCCTAACATGAGTTAGGAAGAAATCAGGCAATTGCATCAGATAGCAAACCTAAGGAGAAAATAACACTGAAAGGCTTTAGACTGGAAAGAGAGAATTAAGCTAAAGTCCATGAGCCACAGCCTCCTCAGCTGTCAGAGGCAGCACAGTGTCTTGGAATACATAAGAATTTCCCAAGCAAATAAAGGATAAAACCAGCAAGTAGCAAGTAAAGGATACTATAAAGAACTGAGGCTTACAGTACAGACCCCAGACCACAGTTTTGTCCTAAAAATGTAACATGTTAATAACATATTTAACTAGATACTTAATAACATTTTAATATTTTGTGAAACATTAAATATTTGACAGTGAAAAGTGCTGAAATCTCCTTCCTCTTACAATAGCAAGCCATCACCTTCATAATTAATAGCAGTGTTTTAAATGTGCGATTGATGTTAAATGTGTCTTGACTAAGCTACACTACATTTTTAGAAGGGACTAAGCTGAAGGAGATTTTTAATCATGATTCGAAACAGAATAACCTCAGCTTAAGAGACATCTTATTCCAACACTTACTGTAATAGTGAAGAACTAATATTTTTACAATTGTTGAAAACCTAACACATTCATAATGGAATTCTGTAAATTAGGAATGTGAATTTATATAGCAAAATGTGAATTCAATGTTAATCATATTCCATGTACCTCTGTTATAATTAGTAAGGGATCCGTTGTGGTCTCAGAGCTGATCACTTGGCCTATCCTTTGAAATATTATCCCATGGGTTTTGCTAGTTGCCAGACCCTTCTAGTGTGGTACTGTTCCTTTTGGTAACCCTTCTGATGTCCTTACTATGTCACTTAGCATATATGCATTTTAATTCATCTGAAAAGCTAAGGAAAACTATATGAAACTAATTGGTATTCAGCTACTTTTTAATGAACTCATTAGCATTCCTTTCTTCCCCTTCAACAGTGACTATTGACATCAGAATTTTATTGTTTTAATGGAGTGCTGCCAAAGAGATGAGGGGTTTTTGAGGTACCTCTCCAGAAGTACTTAGGAAAAAAAGGTCACTACTATTGTAGCTAGGTTGCAGAACTCGGTACCATCCCACCTGATAGCTTAGCATTATCTACTGCTGCTGAAGGAATTTTTTCTGCTACTTCTTCCATCAAGGCAATAATCACTAGCAGAAAGGTATGACAGTGCAGGACTGAAGTCTGCAACTCACCAGTTAGAATCACCTAAGCCTGTCTGTTGAAACACAAATTAAGTGCCAGAGTCAAGCAGCGGACCATACTGGTTCAGTTCAACATTGTCTCTTCCACAGACACAAACTTTCTAAGTCCCGCTCTATAAGCCATCAACCTCTAAATCAAAATTTGGATCCCCAAAACCTTTACTCAGCCTCTGTCTGGCTCCATGGACACATGCATGCTGTATGCAGAGACATTTTCCCGAAGTGAAACTGTGTGTGTGTGCGCCTGAAGGGAAGCTCCTGGGCATGATAATATTAAGATAGTTGCCTATATCCAGAAGAATGCATATAGCAGATATTCCTCTTTCAGTGATGCTCAGCTACCAAACTTCCTTGCACAGTTCTTGCATGGGTCTTGGCAGTACTTTCTTCTCTCTGACACTAGTTGATGGCTAGATATTTATCCAGAAAATGAAGACCCAAAATCCATTCTATCTGATAGCATCTATGGCTACATTTTTACTTCCAAAGTGACTTACCACACCTCCAAGCACTGCAGGTCATGACCTACCTAGTCTTTACAGTCCTGTCATATGACAATTAGATATGGACTAGAGGAAATAGAGGTGGAGCAACTGGAAGCCAAAAAGGTAACTGGCATACCAGCCTAGAAACTCAGTCCTGTTTTCTTAAGCATTGCCCAAACCACTGAATGTATTAGGGAAAGGGGCTGGCAAAAGCACTTCCCAAACTTAACAAATCTGGCGAAGGCTCTGGAGAGCAAGTCTTATGAAGAGTGGCTGAGGGAACTGGGGCTGTTTAGCCTGCAGAAAAGGAGGCTGAGGGGAGAACTTATTGCTCTCTGCAACTACCTGAAAGGGGGTTGGTCTCTCCTCCCATTTGACAAGTGACAGGACAAGAGGAAATGGCCTTAAGTTGCACCAGGGGAGATCTAGGTTAGATATCAGGAAGAACTTCTTTACAGAGAGGGTTGTGAAGCATTGGAACAGGCTGCCCAGGGAAGTGGGGGAGTTCCTATGCCTGGAGGTTTTTAACAGACATGTAGGTGTCGTGCTGAGAAACATGGTTTAGGGATCCTGGCAGTGCAGGTAGACTGGTTGGACTCCATGATCTTAATGGTCTCTTCCAACCAGATGATTCTATGACTCTGTGAAATGTTTGACCAAATGCTCTGCCAGTTCCGATTTTGGATATCATCCCTAGTGCAACAGGTGGCATCAAACTGGGAAAAGAAAGAGAAAAAGGAACATTTTGCATCAATGCAAGGTTGCCTTAGGTGGCTGGATAACTATTAATTGCCCTGGTTTACCCATGGCACTGTAATTTCTCTTTGCCTCAGGAAAACCTATAGTTTCCTCTAGGCTGTAAACAAGTGCAAGCCCCTTTGTCACATGCTTATTTAAAGTTATTTTGCAGGACAAATAATGTAGTGCTCCCCAACGTGAAAGCTCTGCAGTATTTTTAGCTCAAGTGTTGCAATGGGTCCTGGCTGAAATGTATTAGTAGATGTTACAGTCCCAAGGAAGACTGGCATCTTTGCATAAATTTGACAGTTATTTTTTCTAGATGTGCTGTACAGAAAGACTCTGCTAGTATAGCGAGTTTTCAATATTCATATTTTTTCCAAAATGTCAAAGTCGAGGGAAGCCTTCATGATTAAGATTACAGCTACATTTGGACCGATTTTAAGTGAATAATGGAGACTATGTCTCATGCTATCTGGGAATAATGTTAGAGCTACTAAAACTAGGGTTCCTGGCTTTTTACTTCTATTATTTAGTAACTAAGTGTGAGGGAGACAGAGAACGTCTTCCAGTTCAATCTGAGTGACTACAAAGTTGGATGTGAAAGAGGCTCAAGCTAGCAGACAGCTTAGTGCAGCACTATAATCTATCTTTTACAGCATTCACTAGAGAACTTTGAGTCTCTATCACCACATCATTCCTGGACAGCCTAGACTACAGGAACCATTGATTTTGCTAACCCAGTTGTGGGCTAACCTGCCTTTAAGCTACAGAATTAGAGCTTAGTGCTCTGTGATTTACTAGTCTATACTTGCAAGTCACTTCACCTCTCACATACAAGAATTTTATAGTTTTCAGGTCAGAAGCTATTGTGCACTGATAACAATTATTTGTTGCCTGAAGAAGGCCCACATCAGGGTCCTTTCATCGTAGGCGTTGTACAGACCTCTGGTAAGAGAGGCTGATCTAGCAAGTTTCAAAAATGTGGGATGAAAAATATTGCTTCTTATTTGTAGGATTATTTGCGAATTTGTAAGAATATTTGAGAATTTAGAAGAATTGTTAAAAAAAAATCTTATTGTGAAGGTGGATCATACATTCATCATACCTCATAGTGATTTTGAGAGTTATGTTTTGATCTTGACTTCTAAATATAACTTATTAATATTTCAGTTACTAATATGTGGAAGCTCAGGTCATTTTCCAGTAAAATATTGTATTATTTAATCGGAAAATGTCAGCATGGAATTCTCAGACATTTAGAAATGTTCCCCATTGTTTATGAATTGGGACATTTACTAACATTAAAACTATTTCCCAATTACTTTGGAAAGTTACAAAACTCCTCTACTTTAATACACCAAATAATTGTGTCTAATTAAGAAACTACCACATCAAGGATCTACCAGACCACTACTAGCTCGTACCAAAACCATGTGCTCTTGAAAGAAGTATCTATAAACTTTTCCATGAGCCAAGCCCACACACAAAGAATGAAAACCTAGAAGCGGAATTTAGCATGATTTGGTAATTCTCTGGATTTGGCAACAGGGCTGAGGCTGCTACACAAAGGAATTCAGGGTTGTTAACTTCAGTAACGAAGCAGCAGATTGAGAGAGACTTGCGTCTGATGACTGTTATTACTTAAAAAGCACAACAACACTTGACAATGAGCTTTATTCACTAAAGCCACCTTCTGAAAACAGGCCACCTAGGGTCATCAGCTTTATAATCATTCCTGAATAAACATTGCTTAATATTACTGAGTACTTCAACAGGCCGTAGGGCGGTCCTGAGTTCTCAGGAAATTAAATAGGATGGATGAGCTTTCTTTTAGATACCTAGCAGGAAGGCTGGCATGTCACAGCACTTGCGATAAGAGTGAGGTACAGCCATTGCGGCTTGACAAACATTGTTATACAAAAAGCAAGAGGGTACAGCATAATTTGGCATAACTGATAAAAGAGACCCCACTACCACTGATAAGATGTTCCAGTTGCACCCCAGCTCGTTGGTGATGGAAAATATTAGCTCAAAAATGCCTATGAAATGATACCATGGTCTTAGAGCACCTCCCAGTGTCAGTGTGGTGGTCAAACAGTCCACCTTGCCTCCAGGCATGTAAGGCACTATCTTGACATAGCTTCTGAAGGTGGAGCAGGTCCCAAGGAGCACTGGTGGCTGAGAAGATAGCATATGTGTCTTTACCTTTCACGGCCTTGGTCAATCTTTCATTTAATGGTATTTTGGCAATCTCTTGAGTCATATCAGTCAGTACTCTATATCAATCCGAGTGATAGGTACTTCAAGGAAAGGTTCATCTCCTTCCAAAACATACTAGTTTTGTTTACTGCAGTTTAACCCTGTACTGCTCATTGGATTTTACAAAATAAATTCTACTCAAAATTTTCAAATATAAATGACACTAGAATTTAGACAACAATCCCATACTATTCCTTCTTCACTATTTAAAAGATTCAAAAATGCTTTATGTCATCGATCCTTACTTTAGACAGGTTGCTTTTTAGTGTCAAAGTCATTATTTCTGAAAGGAGTTCCAAACTGACAAACATTCTCACCTTTACATTACTATCTTTATGAAACAAAAATATATGTAGTTCCCAAATAACAAATAGAGATCTAGCTCCAGTTCTCTGTAGAACAATTCTAATGCACTCAGTTGCACTTACATTTGTGGATTTATTGAAGAAATCTCAGAAATGATCCAGGAACTGACAAGCAGGACTTCTCTTTACCTAACAATAATAGATATGTTCATGCCTCGCTATCCATGTGGCATATATTAGACGTGATTTTACTTGCACAGGGAGATACTGGCATCTTCAGTGCAGGAAACTGAACACAGCATATGTTTACGCAGCTTTGTAGTGTTTACGTAATCATTGTCTAATCTTCTTTAATATCTCCAAAATATGTAAAGTAGTTGTACAGTGGCCTAGATTCCTAGCAAGGTGGTAAATATGAAATTAATAGCACTGAGCAAATTTCACTGCAGTCTTTTCTACATTAAAAAAGAAAAGGTACTAGTTTTAATTAAATATTTTTTCCCTTTAGTTAGTTGGGACAATTTCCTGTGTATGCATATATATAGGAGGGCACACACACACATACATTCTTTTGATGTTATTTTATTTCACTTCAGCTGAAAATTTTCTAATTTGTTTGAGTTCATTTGAAATAAAATGGCCAAACTGAGCTGAAAATTATTTCCCACCAGCTTTAAAACATCTTAAAAAACACACTTCAAACTGAGCAGGTGCACCTCTTCCTTATAGACAAGTCCTATGCCAAAGGATAAGAAATACCATTTTCCATGTAAACAGGACCTGGGCACAAACCCTTGAAAATGCAGTCCTTAAAATTTATTTTGAAGTTCATTGTCGATGTAGCATGATGCATTTACGAACATGTTTTATTACAGTAACTGCCTTTTGGGCCATCTCATTCTATTCCATAATTGTTTTCTGGGGAAACCCTTACCTTCTACTTGATTCATGCAATACAGATGGTTGGTGAAACTTGAATTTTTATTGATGAATAGTAGTATCTTTCTCAGTGCCCTTAAAGAAAGTAACATAATTCTTTAAGACATAATATTACACTTAGGAATTGCTCTAGAGGATCATCAATCTTTTGTGAAACTCTTCTAGCACTCTGCTAGTGTTAAATAAACCATGACTAGAAATGAAATTCAAAATAGTTTGAGTGATTTCTGCAAAACGTTCTCCATTTGCCAATTATGTAGCACTATATTTCATCCCATCAGTTATTCATTTTTCTTGCTAAAAATACAGCAATGGCAAGGGATTTTTGTGAGTTCAGGAAGAATTACAGATGACCCACTTCATGAAAATCGGGCATTATTTTATAAAAAATGACAAAGCTGATGAACTAAGTGATGATTACATGGTATTTGTTTATCAGTGCTCCATTCTTGATAAGAACAAGTATCCGAGCCCAGTTCAGAAGAGTGTTTATTCAAAGCCATGTGTTAAAAGGCTGGCTGTGTCTTCTGAACTGATGCCTAATTCACAAACATCCTGATAGCCCTTAGCTGGTAAGGGAGTTCCAAAAGGCAAAGCCCAGAAGGAATAAACATAATACAAATATGTTTGTCTTAATTCTAAAAAAGGCCATACCTGTGTCCATGTCCCAGATCTCGAAATCCTGAAATCCTTTCTTTACTACCATATTCATTGTCTTATTGTCCCTCCTCCCGATGTCAACCTTTCTTTTAGATTTGCCATTTTATCACAAATCGTGAGTTGGAACCCTTAAACATATTCTGAGTTCAGCTGGCTAAAGTTCATTTTAAAGCATTCTAGGTATTTTTATAGTTAGGGGTGTTTTGACTTACCTTCAAACCACAAAGAAACTTACTTTCAAGTCCCACAGCACCACGAGCTTTGACCCAAGGATAGTGATGTTCTCCCCGCAGCCTGGCTGTGCATTTCAGCAGATTGAAGGCATCAGCCTGGACCTTGAAGAGTTCTTCGCCCACAGAGAAAGCTGAGTCAGGAATCCATTTAAGGCTCCAATAGAAAATACAAGCAAACCCCTGAAATAAAATATTAAGGTAGATGCAGCGGCAAAGGCTTGGTATTACCTTGGTAATATCTTTTTTGATATTACTTTGGTATTACCTTCTTTCCTGGCCCCACAGGCAACCTTGGCTCAGATCAACTGGGAAAATAAGTTTTGATGTTGCTCGTAGTATATTACATACCAACCTCACTGCCACCAAAAATCAGAAAACACTGATCTAGAAGAAAGTGGTTACCTTTCAAAATATCTTCATGTTGTTCATACTTCCCTTAGTGGTTGATCCCTCAATACTGCCTCTTCGGTGTGAAGAGGTATTGGCTATGAGAGGGGATGTTTTATGCCTCTAATGGAAAAGATGGTGTGATTCTACACAGGTACGATTGGTGTTGTGATTTGATTTCCTGGCTCACAGGAAGTTTTTAACCCGTCCTCCCCAATACTGAAGCACTCAAAAATAATGAGGAAAATCTAGCTTCCTACAATTTGTGTAATAAAAGAGACAATAAATAAAAGAAACATCAGCAATGACTCTGGGGAGCTGTTTTAAATTATGGAAAGCAAATAGCAAAGTTTATCACAAGTAAACTGTTTATTTTCACTTCTTGTACCTGATAATGGCAAATCAATTCAAAGTTTACCTTGTGTATTTTAAATAGTGATTGGCCATTAACAAGACATACACCAGAAAAAATCCTCAAAGCACTGGCTTTGAGTATGACTACAGATTAATGTGATGCTCAACAACTTATTTTTAAATACCATTAATGTGATGCCCAACAATTTATCTGAAGCCAAACAATTTATTTTTTACTTTCCCAAAAGAAAAATCCATAAAAATAAAATAATTCAAGTTGAACAAAACTCAAGTTTTAGTGAACTATATTTCAATTTAAGATATTTGATCAGCTCTAACAGTTAATAAAACTTATGGAGACATAAGAAGTGGGTTGAAGCAGTTCACTCTCTACTACTGTAAATAAAACCTTTTATCCTAAAGACTAAAGCAAATGGGGCAGCTGTCATGACATCCCTAACACTTCATTAAATCAAAAGTCTATAGCACCTGTAGAGCTGAAAGTTTACTGCAATTCCAGCATGTGAGACTTATGTGTCAGTCCATGGGACTAGTGGTTTCTGGGAGTGATAGCCTTTATTCTTCCTAGGAGTTACAGGGAAAGGCATGCCTTGTTTGACAACACTGCAGAAGAGAAATTGTAAAAAATATTCATAGGCCAAGATGTCTTCACCAGAAAGAGAGGGTGAGAGAAAAGATCAACCTCATTAGAAGTACCAAAAATTACCAATAATATATTAGCCCATTATACACAAGGAAAGAGCTCCTAGATCACAGGTGTAATTTATTCTCTGTTAGGAAAATAAAATGCTTATTTGTGATATTCCTTTTGAAACGAACTGAATTGTCTTAAAAAACATTCAGAATCTCCCTTTCATGGATGGCCAGTGAATTTTAAAGAGAGCATATTGAGAAGTTTTTGAAACTTGGCTCTTATGCCTCCAGGTACTTCATCTACTTCACAAAAGAATAACTATCTTCCCACAAAGTCATCCCCTCATTAAAACTAAAAGTACTATGTCCTTTTTCATTATGGCTGATTTTTTTCCAAGGAAAAACTGTATCACTGTATCTGTAGAGCAGAGCTTCTTTCCCTGGAGATTTGCCATCAAGAAGTCCAAGGAACTCATCACACTAAAAAAGTGTTCAAAGGCTGTTTGAAATACATGGGAGACAGCATGCATGCAGTGTGTTTGGTTTAATGCAGGTGCTCTTCCTTCTTCATAATGTCCTTGATTATTTTCAGCATAATAACAATTTTGATATTACTTTTTTTACAAGATGGTGAGATACTGGTTCAAAACTGAAATCAGTTTTCGTACAGATAGGCCTGATATATTCACAGACAATGGTGAAGCTGTTTGAGAACTACACTTAATTTTCAGGTAAAGACTAATGAACTCATCACAGCTGGAACAGATGGCACAGACCATTTTCTAGTCTATTAACTTTTATAGATCACTGAAGAATCATCATGAAATAGACATAATCCAGAAAACAGGAAAGATTCCTGAACAAGATTTAGGATGCTTTTGCCATTTTGGTTTGATTTATAGGATCTCTTAATTTTGTTACATAAAAGATAAGGACACATAAATCATCATCATGGCTTGGGTTCGCAGACGAAGATTTGGGAAGGGCTTTTCCCACGCTTACTGCAAGCGCGCTGATGGCTGAAAAGGCCAATGCAGGATAAGGAAGTCCCATTTCAAAAAGCACACTGGAAGGTCTCCTTGGGTGATATAGTGGATGCCCGGTTCTTTCTGCATTGTCTTTTCTCCTCGAGACTGATTCTTGGTGTGCTCTCAAAGGAGACAGCAGCATTATGTATGGTGTGTCTCCAAATCTCCCGATTGGAGGCCAGGGTGGACCACTGATGGTGGTCAATATGGCCTAGGCTGAGGTATTGTTTCAGGGAGTCCTTATATCTCCTCTTTGGGGCTCCTCTCTTGCGGCAGCTGGTGGTGAGTTCACCATAGAACACAATCTTAGGGAGGCGAAGATGTATATATACATATAATGAATATTCAATTGAAACTGGACAAGTCAACTAATGCTATAATGTAGAAAATATTTATAAGCAGAATATAACCATCCTGAGCTGTGTGAATTTGACATAATTTATGGAAGTTTATGGAATTTAATATTAAATGGTACCTTGAGATAAATGAATTCCATCACCAAAACACTACCAAGTTATTTAAGCTACTTTGGACAAATATGTAAACCATCTCTATAATTCTTTCAGAAAGGTTAATTCCATTTTTCAATGAATCAAGGAGAAAAGATTGTTGAACTTCTCTTTTAGGTTAAAGAAAGAAAACTATGGGTTTTATGTGTGTAAAAATATATGACTAAGATTAACTAGCGCACAAGAGGCTCACCATAGTGTATTTCATGCTGAGTGTAATTCACAGTCTGATTATCAATGTTCCACCCAGAGGCTGTTTTTTCCTTTCAGTTGTTATTATTAATTCACTCAATGAGTCACCTGAAAGACAGTAGTTGAAAAGCCGCTGCGGAATGCCTCTCTATACAATGCATTGTAAAATTACTTCCTTTTGGAGACTCATCTTTTGTTGCTCTCAACAGGAAAAGAAGTTTATATGTAAGAATATATATAATTTCTGCGTCAAACACTTCCATTGCAAGGCAAAAGACATCATGTGAAGCCAATCAAATTAAACACTCAAACAGAAGAATCATTGTGCAAATAATCAGCAATTTGTGTTAGCTATCAAAAATATTTTAATAATTTATTGCAGTATTCAATTACCAACTCACAGAATTTGTTATTAAACAAAACAATTGACCATACTCAATTTTTTCAGGGCCCTTTAGTGAAACTGAAACCATTGTTAACAGTAGATAAGAATTATTCAGAA
>NW_010403363.1:0-401 GCF_000710305.1 Buceros rhinoceros silvestris
GCACAGACAAGTTGCCCACCCCCTGCAGCCCCGGGCAGAGCAGGGGGACACGGGTCCCTCTGCACCCTGGGGAACGCGGACCTCGATGTCCCTCAACATCCCAAATGCAGGACTACCTGCGGGCCATGCCCAGGGAAGGGGCAGTCTGGTGACCTCGGTGTGGGTGATACCGGGGGCAGCTGACCCCATCCCCGAACACTGCCATGGAAATTTCCCCTGAGCTCAGCACTCGGGTTCCCCGGCCGGTGTTAAGGTCTCCTGCCAGCCTTCCCAGCCCTGTCAATGATTACCCGGGAGGGAGGTTGCCCAACAGCTGCCGGGGCAGGAACGGGTCAGGCACGACATCCCCGAACAAACACAAACATCCCTAGCCGGGGCAGGGTGCCAGCTCCAGCTGGCTC
>NW_010403363.1:725-1569 GCF_000710305.1 Buceros rhinoceros silvestris
CTCGGTGAGGAGATGCTGGCTCCGGCGGAGGCGGTGGCACAGTGGTGGCCCCACGGTGCTGCCCGCAGCCTCCGCCATCCCGCCTGCGTGCCGTGCGTGTTTGCCCAGGCAGGCGTGGTGGGGCGGAGGGCACCCGAGGATGCTCGGTACCAAACAAGGAGACGAATGCGGGCGCAGGGCACACCCCGCTCCCGCAGCCTGCCCACTGCCCTGGCATCACCCTGGCAAACTCACGGCTGCTTCCTCCCCTTCCCCAGCAGCCCTGGACTCAGGGAACGGCGGTGGCTCAGCCCCTGTTTGGGGCTGGCTCCAGTGCGGTGGCTGTTCAAGGACACAGAGAAGGTGGCGAAGGCACTGATAAACCCCGTCAGGGTCAGGCAGCTGGTCATCCACCCTGAGCTGCCTTTCCTATCAGCCCTCGTCACAGGAAAATAGCTGACCAGATCACGTACGCCGGATTTCCAGGGCACTGCTTGGCAGGGACGGTCCCTGCGAAGGGGAAGAGGCCACTGGAGCTCCCCAGCACTTGAGCAGCTGCCTTGGAACCTGCTTCTGACTCCATCTCTGCACCCTAGGACCAGCCAGGGCTCCTGGTCTCCCCTTTCCCACCCACCCCGTGGAGCCTCCATGAACTCTTCCCACTCGCAGATTGGGTGCCCTGGCTGAAGGAGGAAGGGGGGTGAGGGGCTCCTGTCCTTTGCTCCATTAGGTGAGGGACAGCACAAAATCCAGCTGCCTCACTCACCCGTGCAATGTTCACGGTGCAGCCTCATCCCCCAGGTCCCTCTGGAAGGGTCCCTGCAGAGGGGACGAGGCTGGGGCTGCACGCGGCAGCGCCCCGTCG
>NW_010403363.1:1977-3282 GCF_000710305.1 Buceros rhinoceros silvestris
GGCCGCTGCAGCCCCGGCGGGGTGAAGGGTTGATGCTGAAGCAGGAGATCTCCTGGGCCGTGGGGTCACACTCTGGAGTCCCTGCTGTGGTTTATGGTCTTTGCGTTTTGCTGCAGAACCCTCCTGGTGTTTCAGAGAAGGGATCCCCAGGCGAAAGGCCCTGGCAGCCCCACTCACCACAGCAAGCCCCAGGGGCACCTGAGGCTCGGAGGAGGTGGCAAGAGGTGGTCAGCAAGAAGCTGCCGTCCTCCTGGAGGATGTGTGGGCTCTGTTGGTACTCGTGCCAGCGCAAAGCAGCGTGACATTTCCAGCCTTTCCCCTCCACCCCCAGAGGAACATCCCCTTGAACCTGGCTGTGCACCCTCAGTCATCTTGGTAACCTTTCATGCCTACAGCAGACGACACACTGGCAAGGTCAAAGCCAGTCCTTGGCCACTTTTGAGCCAAAGACAGCTAAACCTCCTGTCTGAGAGATCCCAGAGGCCCCAAATGGGGCTCCTGACCCACCAGGAACATCCCAGAGCATGAAACATCAGCGTGGTCCCATTTTTAAGCAGTAAACTCAAGGAGAAGCATCCCCGCCTGCCCCCAACCACGCTGCTTCTGCTGCCCGAACAGCCGCTGCTGCCCCACTCCTTCAGGAGGAGCGCCAGGGGGACGCTGGAGCCTGAACGATGCGGGCAGGCAGGATGGTCGGTGCGTGATGGAGCTCTTCGGCTGCCTGGAGCAAGGTGACAGGTTGGTGCCATGGGGTGCCCGCAGTGGGAGGGGAGCCATGGGGTGGTGGGAGCGGGCAGGTGCCCAGAGAGTAGCTGCTTTTTGCCAGCACCGTGTTACTCATTCTCCAGGATGGAGACCTTCGGGCCACAGAGAGTTCGCGGCTCGGGGAGAGTGGGAGGGAAGGCAGAGCTGAGGCTCCGATGCAGCTGGGGCACTGCGCGCTGGGGCATACGCACCATGCAGGGGCTGGCACACCTCCTCCAGCTGCAAGGCCCTTTCTAGCTCCCCCATTCTCTCACATCCCCCTCAGCTTGGGCTAAGCCAAGCATGGGGGTCAGACCCCTGCAACCCATGTTGGGTGTGAGTGTAGGGCGTGCAGAGCCCTGTCTCTGCCTCGGGAAGGTCCGAGCTGCAGGGTTATCCCGACTTGGTGTGAAGGGGCTGCCTGGGGCACAGCCGGCAGCTTGGGGACCGCTGCAGAGAGCTGGTTGGGGCAGGACAGCAGCTGGATCTCTCCATCCCAGTGCCGACCCCACACCAGTGCCACCAGCCAGCTCCTGCACTGCGAACTGTGCTCACGCGGCC
>NW_010403363.1:3408-3746 GCF_000710305.1 Buceros rhinoceros silvestris
CGGCAGCAGCCCCTGCCCTGTGCTTGGCAGCGGGGAGGGACCACCAGCCACCACGGCTGCTTCTCAGCCACCTCGGCTCCCAGCTGGGACCGGCTTCCTCCCATGGAGGCTCCCAATTAAACCAATTTCTTGGACAGCTCCAGCGATGCAGGAGCTGGAGACTTTGTAGTTGTGCAGCCCCTCGGGCCACCCCGGGGTCTCCCTGTCCCCCCGGCACCCTCCCCATCCCCGGGGCAGCACTTGCCCTGTTGTACAACACATGGCCCGATCCCAGGCCGGTGCCGCCGCCAGCCCCGCTGCTCTCTGTGAGCCTCATCGGGAACATATCCCAGCAGGGG
>NW_010403363.1:3924-4846 GCF_000710305.1 Buceros rhinoceros silvestris
TCGCCAGGCGAAAACAAGGCAGCGCCGTGCTGGGATGTGAACCGGAGGCGCCTCTGAAGCTGCCGCCCAGCCCGGGTCCCGACGGTGCCAGCCTGCTGTGCCCAGGAGCCGTGGCGCCGAGCAAAGAGGCACATCAAAGCCCTTCTTGCCTCAGCTCCCCACCGCCCCGGCCAGGCACAAAGAGGGGATTTGGCCAGGGAGTGGCAGGGGAGATGGGGAGGCAGGGCCAGGGCCCCCGCAGCGCTGGGGAAACGGGCATCGTCCTGCTGCAAGCACCCCGTTCCACTTGCCGGAGCCCAGCCCCGGCACAGAACGGACGCTCAGAGGGTCTGGGGAGGAGGAGGGAGGGCTCAGCTCCCCACCGCCCCGGCCAGGCACAAAGAGGGGATTTGGCCAGGGAGTGGCAGGGGAGATGGGGAGGCAGGGCCAGGGCCCCCGCAGCGCTGGGGAAACGGGCATCGTCCTGCTGCAAGCACCCCGTTCCACTTGCCGGAGCCCAGCCCCGGCACAGAACGGACGCTCAGAGGGTCTGGGGAGGAGGAGGGAGGGGAGCATCAACGCAAGGCTTGCGGGCGCAGGGGACAGCAGTCGGTGGGCTGAGCTGTCCACCCCAGGGCACAGGAACTGCACTCCCAGAAGCCCAGGACAGATGGACAGATGGTGCGGTGGCAGGGGCCTGCACTAACGGGAGGATGCTCCGAGGTCCCGGTGCAGCAAACTCCTGGGGCTGTGACTCCAGGGAGACAGACCCAAAGGGCCCCACGCCGGAGGGGCAGTGCTTGGGCACACACCACGGTGTGGGGCCACTGCTGGGGCAGCAGGGACGTGGGCTGGGCGGGCAGACAGAGCCTGCTTGTTGGTGATGGTGCTGCTGCTGACCCTGGTGTCACTGGCACTGTGGGGCACTGCACCCACTCGGGGC
>NW_010403363.1:5199-5453 GCF_000710305.1 Buceros rhinoceros silvestris
CAGCAAGAGGGTCCTCGTTATTGTTATCACCACAACAACAGCCACAACAACAGCCACAACAACAGCTACCGCTTGCTGCGGTTGCATCATTGCTGGCATCATCCCTGTCATCGCTCCACTTGGAAACCACTGCACCAAGGGCAGGGCGCGCAGCGGAGATGGGGAGCTCACCCCGTCTGGGCACATGTCCTGTGGTCTGTCCCCTCTCCAGGGGACCCACAGCCCAGGACTCTGTTATTGCCTGCGGGTGCCAT
>NW_010403364.1:0-10891 GCF_000710305.1 Buceros rhinoceros silvestris
GGAAGTTTTGGCTAACCCAGGACAACCCTGAAATGTGAAAAGCTTGTTTTTCAGGAGAAAAAGTACTACATGTCATCTTTTCCACACTTTCAAGACGTTTCATGATCTCAAAATTTAACAGGGGTTAAATAAATAACCCATATAGACCTTTTGCTCACTGACGTGCATTCTGATGATGCCACAGGAGTAGAAGTCCTAGCTACCGTGAACAACTGACCCCTTTTAAGAAAAAAAAAAACAACTCTCTACTATACATAACTACATTACAACTATCACTTAGAAAGGCCGACACTGTTTTGTAGAGATGCATCTAAGATCTAAGTTTATCTGATCATCTGTTACAAATCCTTATAGCTCTGTTGTACCTCAAATATTCTTGGTCAATTTACAATACCTGCTTCAGAGGCATGTTCTAAAGGTTGTGTGTCACTCATGTAAGTTACATTTTTCTTTTCCAAGGTGATTTTTCTAGCAATGCTGAACCTGTGCTCAGATGACCTCATACAAGACTTAAAACAAAAATCTGTAAAAGCACAGGGAAGACACGATAACAATACATCCTAAGCGAGGTCTGACAGCAGTTCCTCAAAATCAGTACTGTTTCCCAGAGGGTGAAGGGTATGTAACAAGCAATTTTTTTCAAAAATAGGGAGGAAGAAAAAAAAGATAGGAGCATGCTTCAGAATTTGGGTTAGTAATAAACATAAGTAAAAAAATCTATGTGTTTAATCAAAGATGCATATATGTATATGCTGTTATCCATATATATGTATCTCTCTCTAAATATGTATATATAGTTGTATGTGTATATGAATAAATTCATAGACACAATCTTCATAAATGTAAGAAGAGCCTCTTCAGGCTTCCAAAATAGCAACTTGCTATTGCCCTGTGGCTTGTGCTTGTTCAGGGTGATGGTGTCTGATTCTAAAGGCAGGACTTAATAAAGAGTTTCAGACTTGATTTAAGAAGATCTTCAGTTAAGTGCTTCATTCACACTGCTGTTGCATCTGTATGCATATTGCCGTCTTTTTGTGATGATAGAGCTAATATCATAGGAAAGTAAACTCTATAAATGGAATCTTAAAAAAAATGAAGAAAAAAATTATTTAAGTTTTATTATATTCTTTTCAGTGACAGATTTTTGATTTCTTACTAATTTCTTTTCCCTAGGTGGTCTAGGATTTTTTAAAAATACTTCTGGTATTCACTAGTTGTTATGAAAAGCAGTAAACAAGCAAATGTTTGAGGAGTCAAATGTACTTACAAACTCACTTAAAAAGTAATCTATCTCCAGCACTGGATTTTGTTTTCCATTCTTTTAAGCACTTAATTTAACCGTCCTTTGCCTACTGGCTTTCCACTCTGCTAAGAAACTGATTTTACCTGTCACTTAAAAAAAAAAAAAACTGTTCATGAGAAATCTTAATTTGTATTGATTTATTTGTACTGCTGTAGTCCAGTTTATTGGAAGTAAAGCACCTGCCAGGAAAGCAATGATTCTCTCATCCATACCTTGCCTTGAAAGATGTGAAGAGAGGACTTGTAGGGAATGGATTGTATACCAAAAGATCAGTTACAGAGTTAAAAGCACTGAGAGAATTCTTTTTTTTTTTTGTAACAGAATAGATTACAGGTAGGGTATCTTGGGTAGTATATTGAAAGCTTTGTTTAGGGATTTTTTTACTTCTTCAATTTATGTTCACCAAAAATGGCTATTTCATAATCTGAGGTTGTTGTCTTCCAAACATACAATTCAGAGACACAGTTTAAGCAAAGAGCTATGACTGCAAAAGGAAGCCTGTTCGGATGTTACTACTGAATGTGTCTGCAGGAAAATAAACAAAAAAATTATACGTGATGCACTGTGTTTAATTTTTTTTTGTTTTGTTTTGAAGGAATCTAATGATTAATACTTACTTGATCAGTGTGATCTGTCTGCTGCTGGGACCTAAACCATTGCATGTCCAAAGCTTTTAAAAGGCTTTGTTATTTTCACTCAATACTGAAGGATAGCTTTGCCTTAAAATAAGAAGAAATATGTTTTGTGATTGTCCTGGTTCCTGAAGGGGAAATGGCCTTTTAATATTTTCCCACCTCCAAACAGAATATATATATTAAAAAATCAAGTTGTTATGTTAGAAATGTATACAGAATGTATACAGAGTACATACATTTTGTGAGAAACTGTATAAAAATTCACATGAAAAAGACACATGCATTTTCCCTAAATGAACCTTTGCTCCTTCTTTGAAAATCCCTAGGTGCTAACTCTTCCTTTGTGAATCAATCCATTCTTGCTATTTTTAATCAATTGTAATTCCACATGTGTCCCCATCACCTGAGTGATTAGGATTTCCTGTAGTTTTACCCATTACTGAATTTAATCTTAGGGCCATGTAGATTAAGGGATCATTCATAGATCCTTTCTTAAACATGGTGTAGTATTGGCTTCTTGTCTCATGCCTCCTCTGCTTTCAATTAGCCATTCTATACAATCAGGAGATTGAATTAATGTTTTCTAAAGATGAAAAAAAAACCAGTGCTATTGAGGTGGCCTATTGCCAGAATGTTTTAGTAATCTGAAGGACTATAAATCTGCTGCAGGAAGCATAAGCTGCCTTTCATTTCTGGTCATCTGTAAGGCTTCAAAAAAGTGTCATTTTGGGGTGTGATTCTGAGTCTTTTACTTTCCGCTACTTGTATCAGTGTCATGACTTTAGGGTATCCAGACTTTCTAAAGGTTGACATTTGAAAGTGTACTATGGTTATAGTTCATGTGGAAATACACAGAAATTACAAAGCAAACACACCAATGCTATCTCTGAAAATTTTGCTATCAGCTTAACATTCATGTTTGTGAGAGGCCTAAGTTACACAGCTTTTTAGGGACTTTTATTTGCTGTTTTCTTTTTGCTAATGTTTTTCAGGTTTTTTGTTGGTTTTGTTTTTTTTTTTTAATAACGTTAATGTTTCTTCTTTTTGGATGTAAAATATGAAAATCTACTGTTTGTGCGAGTTTCTACACATTTGTTGTTTCCAAAAGTGTGGAGGCAGTGTTTACTACTTTCTGAAAATCTCTTGAGAGAAGTGAGAAAAAGACCTCTGATTTTAAATCTCAAAATCTGTTGAGAAGAAAGTGATGAACAAGGGAAAAGATTGTAATTGCTATTGTTCAACATAAAATATTTTCAAATTGATCAGAGTGTAGCTGATGAGAAAAAATCTACCTGGCCTTGCAAAGAGTCTGAAATTTCTCTGAAGTATAACCTACTTTATTTATGTCTAAGAAAGGCTGGCTCAGATACCAGAGAAGGTTTCTAAACTTTAGTACTGTTAATTGTCCTATCAGCCACGGGAAAAGGAAAAGAGGAGAGTCAATGTAAACTCTGCTTTATTGGAAGTGAATTGTTGCTCAAGCTCCTTAACACAGTAGTGTTATTTAGCATATGTGTAGGTATTGAGACATCGATTTAAATGTACTTGGTCAGAACTTAAAATCACATAAAGATTTGTATGGCATTAAAAAAATGTTGCATTATCTGGCCACCAGTAAATTAATCTAAAATGACACTGTAATCTGGCTACAGCAAGGGGTGGACTTATTCTACATTTTGAGGTCTTGCTCAGAATGTACCACTGCAATAAAAAAAAAAAACAACTTAAAAACCCCCCAAAACACACCAACAAAGAAAGAAAAGAAAGAAGAAGAAAAAGTTTTATTAAGTCAGTATCTGCTATAAATGAGAATCTGAAAAAAGAAATTGTGTCACGTCAGTGTTCCTATGGGAAACAGATTTCCTTTTAAGTCAGATTTAATAAGTATGTTGGGATTTCCTTCCTCTTCTCACAGGATGGAATAATCTGAATAAAAAGTGTCTCTTTTTCAAGAAAACATTGTTGCTTTTAGTAAGAATGAGACTAATTTAGTACAATACTGGTGTTCTCTAACCAGTTTTGTTGTAACAGCCAGCTTCTGGAGCCACAGAATTTCAAGACAAACTTTGATTTATTTTATGGGTTGCCCTGACCCAAGCGCAGGACCTTGTATGTGGCTGTGTTGAACCTCATGACATTCACAAATATGAATTTCTCAAGCTTGTCCAGGTTCATTTGGATGGCATCTCATCCCTCAGGTGTGTCAACTGCATCACTCACCTTGGAGTCATCTGCAAACTTGCTGAGGTACATTCGATCCCAATGTCTCTATCATTCATGAATATATTAAACAGCACTGATACCAGTATGGACCCCTGAGAGACACCACTTGCCACTGATCTCCTTCATCTGGATATCAAGCTGTAAACCACTACACTGTGGGTGCAACTGTCCGACCCATTCCTGATCCACCAGATAATCCAGCCATCAAATCCATCTCTCTCCAATTTAGAGAGAAGGATGTTGTGGGAGACAATGTCAAAGGCCTTACGGAAGTCCAGAGAGGTGACATCCATTGCTCATCCCTTGTTCACTGATGTAGTCATTCCAGCATAGAAGACCACTAGGTTGATCAGATGGGACTTGCCCTTGGAAGCCATACTAGTTGTCTCAAATCACCCCCCTGTCCTCCATGTGCCTTAGCAGAGCTTATAGGATGATCTGTTCCATGATCTTCTCGGGTACAGGGGGGATGTATTGGTAGTTCCCAGCATCCTCTTTTTTACTCTTTTTAAAAATAGATGCAATGTTTCCCTTTTTCCAGTCACCAGGGACTTCACCTGACTGCCAGGACTTTTCAAATATCATGGAGAGTGGTACATTAGCCACTTTTCTTAGGACTCTGGGATGCATCTCATTAGGTCCCATGGACTTAAGCGTGTTCAGGTTCCTCACGTGGTCAGAAATGTGATCTTTTCTTACATAGAAAGATGTATCTTTGAACTTTATCAGGAGGAAAAAATAAAGGGGTGGGGGGTGGGTGGGAGGAAAAAACCCCAAACCCCTCTGGTAAATATTTCTTACTCTTTGATGCTAAATCATGAATTATCTATCCGGTCCAAAAGACTGCATTTCAACAGTGAAAGTAATACGTGACACAAGGCATAAGGAAAACTGGCAGCAGCTGGAATTCAATACCATCCCTCAAAGTGTTGAAAAGCAGTCAGCAGTGATTTATATAGAAATTAAACTAAGAGATTTGGACAAGATGCTGACAGTCACATGGGTGGAAATAGTCTGGTTTGTCTTATTTTTTTTTTTTTTTTAATGGAAGGTAATAGAAAAGACTGCAAAGCATGTTGCTACCACCAGATACCATTAATCCATAAAGCTTGTTAGTGCCAAAAGGAAGTGCTGGAACAACAACCAATGTTCCAATTCCTCACAATTATAGCTATTGTCCTAAGTATTGTCAATGAAACTGAAGGAACAATTCTACGATTATCATTCTTGTTACAAAATTAAACCATGGAAGGGCATTTATCTAACAAATGTATTGCCTAGCCATTTTTTATTTCTTTCTAATTTCCAATGGAGATAGAAAAGGTATACGGCGCTCAAGAAAAAAAAAATTGCAGCAAACTCCGTAAACTCTTCTGTTATACCTACCTTTTCCAAGAGTTTTCCTTGTGCAATTGCTAAGTTAATTATTCACTCTGTTTTCAGAAAATTATATGAAAGTAATTCCTCCTATTTTATTATGTTGGCCCTCAATGTCAGAGACAGATAGTGGTGGTATGGCAGTAGAGGTTGAATACCCTGTTAAATTTTGTTGATGTGTGACAGATGGCAGCAGAGGGGCACTCTAACGACATGGCATCTGACATGAACATCCATACGAAGCAAAGGGGTATAACTGAATTTCTCCATGGGGAAAGAATTGCACCCACTGACTTTCATCAACGCTTCTGAATGTATACGGAGGCCAAGCAGTGGGCGTCAGCACAGTGAGGTGGCGCGTTCCAGCAATGAGGATGGTGGGTCCTCTCCGCTGGTGCAGATTTTTAAATGAGTGCAGCACACAGGATCTTGTTCATTGTTGGTGACAATGCACAGCCAGTGGTGGGGACTGTGTCAAAAAAACAGTGTCTTGTAGCTGAGGATTTGTTCTATTGGACAATGTTATTGTGCTCTTTATATCTGATGTAGTTTCCATAGAAATACAACGTAAATAGGAGGCATTACTTTCAGAGCAACCTACGTCTTATGTTACAGAATAGAAAAACTCAAAGCGCAGTTACACTCTAAGAAGAGTCTAACAGGCCAACTCGGATCCGTACAATGACTCTTAGATTGATTTTATTCACTTTTCTGCCACTCTCTACCTGCTTTCAGCCTTTCAAATGCTGTGTGGGTTTTGGAATTCAAACTCTGTTTCTGGCTTCCCCACCTGCATTGGTATTAAAAATTTTCAAATTGAAAGTAGGATAGCAAATCTTCTTCTGCAAGCAGCAAATCATAGCTGCTTGCAGAAGAGTCCACATTTCCTCTGATGGTCGTACTAGCTGCGCAACGAGAACAGAACTTTCTATATTTAAAATTCATACCTTCAGAGGTTTTAAATTTGTTAAAAAGCTAAATCACATGGGAATTTGACTTACCTAAACTAAATTTCAGACTCAGTTTATTTCAGAAAAACACTGAGACAGTGTTTTGCCTAAAGTTAGGTAAGTCTTTGGAGCATCCAAAAGCAAAACTTTAACTTTGAAGTTCCTGCTTCAACCATAACGTCTTCTTAACTGTTCCAAAATTCGTTAATAATAATAATAATTAAAAAAAAGTTAAGAACTCAGCTCCATCAGCATTTGACCGGAAGCAGCTTAATTACCCCTCAATTGCAAGCTACTAATAAAGACCAACGAGATTTTATAGATCTTGTACATAAGGCAGGCACTTTATTCAGTCTTTCAAAATACCAAGGAGAACGTTTTTGGGAAGGCAGAATAAAAGTCAGCTTTTACAACCTGTACTTCTGAGAAATAAATGATATATCTTGCTGCTCCTCCTCTGAAACCACAATTGCAAGCCACTGCAACAAGATAATGGATTCAATGAACCGCAGATCTGGTTTACTATGCCTATTCCTATATGATTTATTCTGGCATTTTAGTTTGGAACCTTTTGCCCCATGAACACCAACCTCAGCTGTACTGCAGGTACTTGAAGGTTACAGGAGATGTCATCCAACAGACTCTACCACTCCCTAATAGTCTGTAGAGAAATATGTAAGTAGTAGCTGAGTTATCTTACTCTCCCTAGATTTAATGTTTCATTCCTGAAAAAAATGATGAGCCTTTTTCTTAGGTCAACACGGGCACTAGAAAATTCTCAGTTCTTTCCTTAAAGAAATCTGAAACTCCCTAAAGTAAGTGGATAAATTTCCATAGTCCTCCAAAGGGCTATGAATCAGCTTATTTATCCACAATACATGTCCAGTGCGGCCCATTGCTCCACCCTTTCACATTTACAACCTTTGTCACTTATTCCTTGTGTTCTGCCTTACAATGAAAACTGTGTTAATAATTTCTCTTACATACATCTGTTCAATGTATTGTAAGAAAACTGAAGCTGAAAAACAGCTGTTGAGACTTGTAGTAAGCTTAAGATAAAAATTCCTCAGTTGTGAGACTGAATTCACACTTGTGGAAAAAAATCAAGCCAAACCCACCAAGAAAAAAAGTTATCAAATATTTTGCTTTCTTATTTAATCCCTAATGCACTCGTGATAACCTCTCCCTTGTTTTGCAATTCTATTATCAACTCTACCTGAGATCCAAAATGAAAGAAGGTATCCAAAGAATTCTGTTTCAAGTCACATTTCTCCCGTTATTACTAAGACATGGAGAATTGGGGGGTATGGCGGGCAGAATTGTTTGTGTTAAAAATCTTGTCTTTTTTACAGATGTGGTTCAACATTAATGGAATTAGTGCCGAGAATTACTTTGTATTCTGAACAAAACTTCAAGAGTAAAATCCATCCATTTATAGATTTACTTAAACAATGGATAATAACGTTCATCTCTGGCACTGATATGCTATGAAGTAATTGTTCTGAATAAATTGTAGAACATTAGAGAATACTTCTGCAATCCTAATACTCAAAGAAACAAGTGCATGTTGGTAATGATAGATTGGCTTTATCATCACATTTTCAGTAGTTCAGTGTGTAATTCATAATTGTTTTTTGTCACTGTAAACATCTGAGTAGAGTCAGTGGTTAAATATAATTGTACTAATAGTGTAATTCAGATCTCTTGATGAAAGTAAAAAGCACCTTCCACCGTTAATAGATCCAGAAAATGGCATGTATTCAGTGCGGGGTTCTTCGACGCAAATGTGTGCGTAAAAAAAGTTTGATCCTTCTTCAACACTTTTAAACTTGATAATGATCTTGAACACTAATCAGGTATTTGGCACCTACTAAATAGTGGACATAGTTAGTTAAGAATAATGCCATGGAACGGTAAGATGCGTTTTAAATACAGCTTCACATAGTTAGCCATCTTCAGAAATAGATATAACTCATCAGAACGTATTAAAAGAGACAATAGCGACATTTTGTTGAAATGTTTCTCTTACTTAAGAATCCAGATCTTTTGTTAAAGAATTAATGTGCTGTTTCATCATGTTTCCATCTTGAACTGCAGTCTCTGCTTCAGGAAGCAAATTATGATGAACTGCCCTATTTTCCTTAGTGGTTACAAGACTTGAAAACTTAACTGCATAGGATTTAAAAAACACAACTGTAAACCTGGCATAGTAGTATTCTAAACTATGGTTTATCTGGTTTGTTTAGCTAGAATGTGAAGTGAGTTTGTAGTTAAAGCAGTGTTATCTGACAACATATTCACTGAAATTAATAGGAAATCTCCCTAAATTTGAAGGAGTAGTCCAATTATTGCTGGAGAGTGGTATCAGTGTCCATTATGCTGATTTTTTTTCACTAGTAGAGAACAATCTACTAAAAGATGTGTATGAATGGAATGGAAGGTTTATAAAGAGATGGGCAGAAAAATAGTTTGCACATAATAAGCCTTATTTCCATATACTCTGTTTCACAGACAATTATGTAAGGATAATTATCTACTACTGCTCTTAAAAGAGGAGCTGATCATTTATTGATTTGTTCTTTACTTCTATTGCTGATATATAAAGTTTCAGAACAAGTAGGGAAAAACTACTTGTGATTTTGTGTCAAATCTGTGAACAGTTGTGCTGAAAATTCCAGAAAATACAAAGCACCTTCCGGTATTAAAATAATTACATCAAAAAAGCTTACCAAAATCTGCATACCAAAATTTATCAAAATGCAATTAACATTCAGTACAAACATGCTCATAACATACCATGGTTGCACTAAATGCAAAGGCAGTAGAGCATGGCGTGTTTAGGTTCAATTCCTTACAGCCATACTCTGGGTTTCATTTTGCTTGATTTTTTTTTACACTAGAAGAATCTAAAGCAGCCCTTCAAAACAAATACATATCCAAAAATTCACCAGCACAAAAGTATATTCAAAATACTTCAAAGTCATGATTTTCCTCCTTATGACTGCATACAGTTTATAACTTTTTAGTCATTTTGTACTTCCTTTCTGAATTTGCCCTCAGTTGCTACAGTTGATACAAACAAACACTTCTTGGATCAATGCAATAAACACAATCACTAGTAGTGGTGGTTATATACAAATTACAGTTTTTTGAATCTGTATTTCTTTCCCCAAAATCTTTTCATTCGTATTTTTTTTAGAGAGTAATTGTGCGTTGTCGAGAATAATTAAGCTATAACGAACAGACCTTTAAAATTCTACTTTCTCTGAGAGTAATTTGATATTGACTTTGTCTGCATGACTTTGCTGGGTCAAAAACCTTTCTTCCTCTACTGTCATCAGTACCAGTAATAAAAACACATGAAAATGTTGGGAATTTATATAGGTAGACTTGGCAGTAGGTTTTTATTTACACATATTATTAAATATAATTAGAAATCAGAGCTCTTTCTCAAGGAATATATTGATTTTAAGCAAACTGAATACTTATTCACTAATTCAGAAATAGATTCTGAGGGGAAAATTTTCGTGTGAATGTTTTTATTTGTAATATTTGTCTGTTGCTGTTTAGACCTGGCTGGTGACTAAAGCCACTCAGTCGTTTTATTTACTTCACGAGAAAACAAAACAAATACTTAAGTGTCAAGGCAGGGGGTAAAGAAGGGCTAGACGAAACACAATAAATTTAATTCAAAACAACAAAATGACAAACAAATAACCAATTAAATTAGAGTACGACAGAAAAGAGAACAAGAAGAACTTAAATACACCTTCCCTCCACCCCTCCCTTTTTCCAGGCCTAGCTTTACTATCTGATCTCCACACTCAGAGCCAAAGCAGGGAAGAACACAGAATGGGGGGTACAGTCAGTGTCAACTCTCTCTACATGATGTTCCAGCTACTTGCTTCATGGAATACACACCTCATAGGTTCCCTCTGGCCATGTGATTCCCCTCCCACAGAAGACAGTCCAGCATGAACACCACCAGTCTACATGGAGCTTTGGGGGTCTGCCTTCCCACCTCAGCTCTCCCAGTGCTGAGCCAGCCCAGTGCCAAACCTTTGTCAAAGTCACCACGTTTTTCAGGAGTATCCTTCTGCTTCTCTGCCAGCACTTTTTCTCTCTCTGGCTCATTTGCATCTCCCACCAGTGTTCGATGAGTCCGTTAATTGCCACAGACCAGAGGAAGAAAATCACTGTACTGGTGTACACTCACAAACTTCTCTTGGCTACCTTAGTGACTGCATGGCTGGTTCTTCCTTCTCTGTCCTACCCCCTCCAAAACAAAGGCTCAGGCTGGAAAACAAAAGCGATTTCCCCCTTAAATAGGCTTATTCACAGAGGTGTTCGTTGGCACAGCCTCGGCCAGAGGGGGGGGGGGGGAAACGGGGGCATGAGGCAGG
>NW_010403364.1:10987-12877 GCF_000710305.1 Buceros rhinoceros silvestris
GGGGGGTGAAATCGGAGCCATGAGGCAGGTGTCATAATGCTTCTTAGAGGACCCACACCATGGCTGCATCCCCTGCTAGTGAAACATGCCAAAACAAAGGCAGCAGCCTCTTTACCCTGATGCCTAAACCACAGCATTGCCAATTACATTTTTTGGTGTAAATTATTTCAGGATTTCAAAATTAGTGTTAATACAAGACTTTCTTCACATTCTTTCCTCCTTCCAGTGCTGTCTTACACCATTTATTTATATTTTATGCATCAGAGAAAGCCCTTCAATAACAACAGGAGCAGTTAAAGTATATAACGTTTGAAAACTTAAAGATCCTGGGGGTTTCTCACTTTCATAGGGAGGAACTGGAAGTATTTGGTAAAACTGGCCAGTGGTATATTCCTAGGTTTTACAGGAAAGTGGTTTCACAAACTGCCTTAAAATCTGTACCTGAATTAGAGACCGGGCTTTTATATTTCACACAGTGTCTGTCTATGTACGTGCATGTGTCTGCATATTTGAACAACAAAGGAGCCATGCACACAAGGAATCATTTTGTACTCAGGTGTGGCTAATGTTCCTCCTGCCTTGTGAGTGAACCCTTTGTTTTACAGAATTATTCTTAAGTAAAAGTCTGCAGCACTGAGACAAGAAACAAATTCCAGGAAACAAAGTAGGAGAATGAACATGCTGCATCCCAAATTTTGTGCAAACTCATTTGACTGTGAGAAACAGGGACTACTGCAATAAGAAAACGTTCAGACAGAGCACAGGGGACAGATATTCCATTCTTGTTAACTAACACAGCACAACTGAGGCAAATTTATTGCAGCTGTTGATATCAGCTGAGATTTTGTTCTTAAGCAGTTTTAACTGATGTAGAAGTGGGACCTAGCTGATTAATATGCATTTCAACTTCAGGAATATTTTCTGTTCTTTCAATGACTCTTTTTCATTATGCTTACTTCTCCTTTTTTGTTGTTGTTACTTTGCAACAAGGAGCAAAGGGGAGAAATTTGCTTTTGTTTTGTTTTCCCTTTTATCGATTTACATCAGAATGAGTTCATTCTCTTACTATTTTCATTTATCAAGAGCAGCAGAACCCTTACCACACTGGTAAATTTGAATTGTGAAGGGAAAACTTCCCAACATGCTTTTCATGACTTAAAAAAATGTTCATGTTTTGTCCCTTCCCTCCTAGCTAATCCAGGTAAAATGTGGATGTTTCCTACTATTTTAAGTTTATTTCCTACTATTTTAAGTTACTACGAGGCATTTCACTTTTGTTTAGGACCTTTCACCTTACTTTCTTTCACATTAATCCACTGTATTTTTTTTGAGGTCAATATGAATACCAATGATAAAATTTCATTGCGTTTCTAGCTCTGACACAGAAAAAACCTAACATTTCAGTGCTTTGGGTTGGGTTCTTACCTGTTGCTTGTTTTGCCCTTTTAGAACTGAAAAATGGGTGGTTTACATTTCATATGAGCTTCCAATCTATTTTGGAGTCAAAGAATATGCTGATTCTACCAATGAGGTGTTCTGCTGCCTGCCAGATTGAATGTTTAAATACAATATTTGCTGTTTATCCAGCTGTTGTGTTATACCGTTGTTATGTATGCACTATACAAACTACTCAGCTTGAGTCCATGTACCTTGTTCACAATGCTTGCATTTAAAATATTGTGAAGGAAAATTGTCTTTACAAATCTTTTGTCAGTATTGGTATAACATTCAAGATTACCAGAGAAACTTTCATCGAAGATATTGCAGAAAAGAAATACAAAAAAGATAAATAAGTTCTAGGACTTTGCTAAGAAAGATTTTAGTAAGCAGAAAACACTTCCTTAGTAAAGACAGTAAGGATATGTCCTGGTTTGAGCTGAAACTTCCTTG
>NW_010403365.1:0-6635 GCF_000710305.1 Buceros rhinoceros silvestris
GGCTCCCTGCCGTGCAGCGCCGGCTGGTCGGGGCCGGAGCAGGGCAGCGCTGAAGGTTGCCTCACCTCCTGGGGAGCAGGGAGATGCTGCTTGCCTTCGCCTCCCCGGGCCATGGGGAGTCACCTGGACCACGGTGGGCTGGTGTTTAAACACTCCGTATGTGGCCGCAGTGCTAGTAGTTTCCCATAACGAAGCAAGTCTCACCCAAAGTAAATTACACCTATTCCAGGAGCAATTTACTTTTCCAACACGCTGTAGTACACCGTGAGAGCTACAAGCTGTTCTCAAGTTAAAATAGATCTCGGAAGATATTTAGCACTTAATTGTAACGTACTTTCTGTATTAATGTTAAATGCAAGAACCTGGGGCTCCTGCCGCCCAGAGTGAGGAGGTGAATCATTACTTGCCATGTTACATCCGCACACACGCACCCCCACTCCGTGTCAGCCTGGTGCACAGCAGCCGAACCTGGATGACAAACCAGCAGGTTGTGCCACATGTTTCAGATGCTGAAGGACATGGCTTCACTCAGGGCAACCCGTTAATTCGAGCTTCCCCTTTTTTCCTGGTATGCTCGCAACTCATGAAACTCCAGTCCTGTGAGTGTACAGCAAGAGACTCACGGTAAATTCATGTCCAGCAAGCTAGTTAGCAACTAGAGAGCAGGCGCAGAAGTTAAAGCAAACTGCCCTCACATTTACATTTGTAGTTAGTTTGGCAGGAGCAGTTTAGCTGAAGCGACTGCTGGTGGGTTAATACAGAGTTCATAACCTTACGTCACAGAGAGCAGGGAGCCACGCCACAGTACTCGGCCATCAAACCTCGGCCATCACGTCTGTGGTGCTGTGCAGATCAAGTCAGATGATGCTGCCTTTGGGTTAAGGTATTGCTCAGTGCAATGTTGCATTAAGGTGGTAGAAGGGAGTGGAACCTGTGTGACTAGTGGGTTTTTGTGGGGGTTATGGTTAAACAATGGTCAGCAGCAGCTATGGGGCTCAGATTTGCTGGGCTCCTATTATCTTGTTGATGTGTGTCTCATGATGCTGGTTGTTAGTCACATCTCTTCTCTCAGGTCTGATTATCAGGCTTCAGTTGTGGGTCATTGGCTCAGGTTGCCTCTTCCCTTTCTCTTGCCTCCTGAAAATGAAGAACCCCTAATTTTATCAAAATTTCTGTATTACAGGTATGACATGATGTTTTCATAGGCGCTGTAGACAGCTATTCACAGAAATCAGTGGTGTTTCCAAGAGCACTACCTGCTACAGACATTAACTCTTCTTGTAGGCTTCCCAGCATAAAATGCTACAGGACACATCCCTCTTACTGTATCTGCTGTCACCCCTGGTCACGATGAATGTGGCAGCTTGATACAATTACTAGTTTACCAATAAGTGAAACGGGATAATCAGTAGGAATAAGAACACCAGCAGTAAACCTGGCCCATAAGCATATGGGAATCTGCTCCGGGTATTTGGTTTATTTTCTCCGTAGTTACACTCATGAAAAGACAAGCGCTCCGGAATCACTTCTTTTCTGAAGAAGATATTGTGAGTATGATAAAAAGAGAGTTGGAACTCTTAAGATTCAGGCATTGCCATGCTTAAATTACAGGTAAGTTGTTCTTAGAGTACCCCAAATCTCAGTGCTGCTACCTTGGCTTTTTATGCATTAGGGGAGTTCAAGACCTTGCAACAAGTTTTGTAGCAATCTCACCTTCCTGATGAGACAGAAACTATCTAAAGTCTGAACTACTGAACGTAGTTTTTCATAGAGCAGCCTCCCTGGGATCTCTAACAACAGGCTGTTGGAAATCTGGCTTCCCATGTCAAGGCCAGAGCTTTTGTCTTCTCAGAATGCAGGGCTGAGCTGATTGCCCTGGAGATAGACCTTGATGTCTGTATTTTTCAAAAGCTGTATTAGATAACTCACCTTAGCATGGTTTGTTGGGGTTTTTTGTTGTTGTTTGTTATTATTTTTTTCATAACTGCCATCTTCTTGCACTCTTGACCTCCTCATTTTTTTCTGGAGCTATAAAAGTTCGAGTTCACCCATTTATTTAAAAACACAAGCATTTTAAGGTAGATTAAAAGTTTGGAATCCAGATCTATTGAGAAATGTGGTGGGCAGGGCTTTTTGGTACAATTCCAGGGCCGTCTGGCCAACTAGCAGCAAAAAATTAACTTTGCTGACTTGTCTTATCTGAGAGAATATTATTTCAGGGCATCAGGATTGCTTGTGTTTCCACTCTTTCATCCCATCACTGGTTTGGTTTTTGTGTGTGTGTGTGTGTGTGTGATGTTTATCAGTTGTTGTGACTTTGCACAGCTCTTGGAGCCCACTCTTCTCCTGCCCTTCTGGTGCCATAAGCTCTCTCCATGTTTCTCACTGGTACACTCACTCTTACATCACCCTGTGTGCCCCTTTTCTCCTACAGTTTTAGCCCACTTATCATGCTTATGCAATACCAGGCACCTTCAGAGGAAATTTGGGCGTGAAGAAATTCATGATTTGGTGGGATTGAGCCATGATCTCCAGGAACAGACTCTTTATCAGTTTCCCTGTACACAAACTTACTTCCTCCTCCCTCTAATAAAAAAATACGACTGACAAGTATTGTACCATTATTTTCAAGCTTGTTTTGACAAAGCCATGTTCATGTTCTGATCTTCAAAGAGCTTTACTCACGTGCAATAATGCCACTTAACCAGAACATGATAGGTGGGAACTCTGGCCCATACTGGTCAGCTCAGATGAAGCTTGGATAACCAGAGAGCAACCAGCATTCAGCATGACCATGCTTCATATTTCCTCTGACTTTCACTCATATTTTTGGGATTTTAAGTGTTTGCCTTCCACAAAACTTCTGAAATAAATCTGCCTTTATTTCCTTCCCCCCAAAAAAGCCTTAGGTAACAATTTACTGCCTTCTCATGCTGGGGCCATTTTACAGTTTTGTATCACCAGCTGAATGGTGCGACGCTACAACGGTGCTCTCTCAACTTATTCCCACTAAGGTATTTGCCAATAATAACACCAACTTTTTGTTATTCTTAATGCCATTACTTTGCTTCTCAGTGCCCAAAGGCAAACTTGGAGAGAAGGTGACTCAACTTCCCATTAAAGTATCGTCGGGTATCAATACAACATAGATAAGGTACTCCAATATTGACTTTATGTGCACATTTTATTTGCAGTTCTGTCCTCCTGGGTGACTTGCCATCATTTTTTGCCGGACCAAACCATTGTGCTTCTGGTGCATGTGTAATGTGCCACTGAGCTGTGTGAAATCCTGGATAAATGTGTGGAATCTTCCCCTTCTGTCTGGACAAGATTTGTGCTGAGTGAGAGGATATGTCTGGTGAAACACAGGTAGACGGCAGCCAAAGAGGAAGGACCAGTTTATACCATCTCCCTTAAAGATACTACAAATTTCTTCTGCTCTGTCTTTCTGTACCAGTATTTCACAATTGAACCAAAAGTCTTGAAGTGAAACATGTTCTTTGTCTTGCCCCTCTGTCACTGAAGTCTTCTTTAGCCACAAAATTTACCCCTGCTACCACAAGATCAACCTTTATAGTGTGAAATGCAAAAACCAGAACCTAAGTTGCTTTTGTCCTCCATTCTTTCTCCAGTGGTGTCTACCTTCAGCAGCTCCTTCTGCTAAGAAAGACTTCTTTTTCTTTGTCCTATCTGCCACTTCTGCAAGAATTCAACAGCTTGTCCCCTACTGCTGCTCCACGTCTCTGCGATCCAACCTCCTGCATGGGTTTTACTCTTCCTCAGCCTACTAGCCAGCTCCCTCCAAACACCCTGCTCAGTGTTGCTGTTTCCGCTGAAGGCAGGAGAAGAACTCTTACGTAAAAGTGACATCTGAGCTTTGGACTGATTTTTACTTAAAGTTGTCGTGTCTGTTCAGACAACTGATCATAACGCAGTCGGTTTGCTTCACTGTGCATGTTTTACAAGAGCAGTTCAGGCAATGCTCTGCAGCACACCTAGTTTCAGCAGGCTCAGGTTTCGTATATATGGGGATGCAAAGATTTTTATTTTTGTTTCTCTTGTGTTTACTAAATAATTCTCTCAGATGCAAAAAGGAAAACTCATTGTAGAGCACAAGCTGCTCTTTAAATGCAGCATGTTTGAAGCGCCTCTAGCCAGTCTCCTTTCTGCAGGCTCAAATGCAAAACGTTGCTATGGGAACAAAACCTTCTCTCTACCCAATCAGCTGAAGGAAGAGGTGGGGTTTTTTTAAAATAGCGAGGTTGTCTGTATCTACACTTTGTCTAATCAGTCAACACAAGGCAGAGAACAATCATTTTCGCAGCCTAACAGTGGAAAAATATGATTTGTAAACTGCCAAAAAACTCCTCATCTTCCTAGGCATGGGAGATTGTGATCTTACTGTAGAACACAAACAGAAAACAAGACAAACTGATAAATCAATCCCATTTGGCAGTGAAATCAAGGAAAGAAATGGGTGTGAAATCGAAATTAACTAAATTTTGCTTTGGGAGAGAAAGCTTGAAGTATTCCTCAAAGAATTTGGAAGAGGAATAGTTGAAACAAAGGACAAGACTTAACATGACTGTGTAATTGCCTCCTTTATCCTGCATGAATGTTGAGACTGAGTTTGTGTCATGATTTTCTTTTCCATGAGCTGGTACCATGTACCCTGAGACAGCAGCTCTGCTGCCCATCCCACCACAGGGGTGTCCAGGCTGCTGTCACACAAGCTACAACCTGGTAGCCTGTAGAAGCCAAGGTCAGTGTTGGCTTCCCTTCGTGACCAGTGTGTACTGCTGCTCCACGGGAGCATGGACCAGTCTGTCCGTGAGCACCAGCTCCTCCAGGAAAAGGGGCTGTGGACAGAGCTGCTCTCTGAGGTAAGGCTTGTACCCTGCTCTGCGAAGTCCTTTGCAGTTGGCTCTGTCATTAGTTTCTGTCATCAGTGTTTTAATTCAGATAACGTAAGTTGGAGACCTCTGTCCACAGCAAGTTAAAAGTAACATAACCTAGCTTGATCCTCTCTTGTCTGGAATGGTGTATTAGTCCTTTGGCTACTCTGAGGCTTAGCAACCTGTCAAACTGCAGTAAGCATATATTTAAGTCCTGCCTCTTGTCTGTCTGTAAGCAGAAAAGATCTTTTCAAAAATTAAAAAAAAAGGGAAAAGGTCAGTAATTTTGGAGTAGTTTTCAGACTAATTAAATTTCTGTTTATTGACAGAGATTTTTCTACACTGTCATATGAAAGTACTAAATCAAACTTCAATAATAATAATAATCTTTTAAAAGTGTTTTAGAATTTGACTCTTTCATGAATAGGAATACAGTAAGTCTTTATTAATGAGTGATTGAACTGTCAATCCTCACTCCTTCTTAGTCATTATAATGAATGAAAGCATACCCTTACCAGTCTTGGATTCTACACACATGTCACATGCTGTCTCTCTCCTCCAGGAGCTGTCAGTTTAAAGCTATAGAAGAAAAGAAGTAGCTGTCTGCTCATAAGGCCCATTTTAAAAACAAAATAATGCTATATGCATAAACACAAAATAAAATGTGAGCATCATTCTAGTTTTTTTCTTCACACCAAATGGAGAAGAATGGTCTGTGCTATGTGGTTCTTAAAGGTATATGGGAAATTGTAGTGACATAAAACATCGAATTTCACATCAGTCTGCATTCAGGTCTAATATAAGCATTATTTAACTAAACTTTTTGAAATGAGCTGAACCTGATTCAACAGTAAAGAAGGAGGATTGCAATGGTCTGTGTTACTGTAAGAAAGACCTCAGTGTTTCTGATGTGAGTCAGAGTGTTGTCAGACGTGGTGCTAACTCCAAATGAGAGGGCAGGTTCTTCTAGGCTCAGTCCATTCTGCAGAGATGTTAAGATCTCCTGTCGCTGTAGGAAGTGCAAATCCTAGGACAGGCAACGGGAGAGAGATGCACAGCTTTGTTCATGCATACAACATAAATAGCTGGAGAAGCAGACAAGTTTCCTGAGAAGACTTCAGCCCAAAACCCTGGGATACCACCAAGTTTGAGTGAGTGGATATTAAGAGACTTGACTTAAGGAGGGCTTTGAAACTGGAGTGATCAGCATGCAGCAGACCAAAGAGGGCTGCTCCTCACTTGTATTTCACACTGATCTGAGAAGATGCCCAGTACTGCAGTGTGTGAATCGTAACACCTTAGAAAGGAGAGGGGAGATGTTTCAAAATAAGTGTGAAAGAAGGACTTGAGGCCTTTTCTACACACCACAGTTTTATTATCTCCGTTACTCACATAGGAGTAGGAGCACTTGCTATTGCAATATATCCTAATTTAAAAAACATGGGTACAACAAGGAAGCTATTTGGTATAAGACAATTATACCAGGATAAAAACATTGGTTTCAAGGACAAGTATTTCCAATGTAATCACTTTCCATGACCAGCATATCATGTTGATATCATAACATTGTGCCTAACATTGGAGTGTTTTGTCGGTTCAGTTCTTACCCTGAACCTGTTTGAACTGCTGTCATACCTGTAGCAGAACTGAAGGAAAAAGCATATGGGGTGTGGGGGAGTTGGGAGCACGTCTTTTAAGCAGTTTTACTACAGAGATGCTCATGTGGTGGACAGGCAGCCT
>NW_010403365.1:6722-22442 GCF_000710305.1 Buceros rhinoceros silvestris
TGCTGATGCATACTGGCTGTCTGTTCTCTCCTGCATCATTGCCTTGATGACAATGGCAAATGGTGCACCAGTAATTAGAATTTTTAACGGGTTTTGTTTTATCAGTTGCAAGATTGCATCTTACTGTAATACTTTCAGCTCTCTTGCTATTCGCACTTTTCAAGCTGCACTAAGCAACCCAAGTGAATCCTCTGTCCAGAACAGTCCTTGTCACTATTTCCTGGAAGCTGTCATTCAGAAAAAAAAAGATACAATTATAAAATACGTATTCATTTACAGTGCCCTTTGTTCCTAGAAATCTGGAAGGTACATGACGTTGAGCAAGTAACTGTTCCTGTTCCTGTCTGCATGAATGCTTTCTTATGTGGAACACGAGGGATTTGATCAGAACTGTAAAAATTTAGTTTTACTCCTCATTCACAAAGCAAAAGAATCACTCCATCCTTGCTAAACAGGATGCTACTACAAGGGTGGTATAACTTTTATCTCACTGTGTATTTTTTAGCTGCCATGTTCAGGATCATTAAAGAGCACTTGATGTTCTTCCTTTTCAGACAGCTACTTGGTTAGTTTTGCTACTCCTACTGATTTGCCTAATGCTTTTACACACATGAAGCCAAATCCTGGTATTATTTATGTACACATGTTCTCACTGAAGGCAGTCGAAAGACGCAATACCAAGACATTATGCTGATGGCACTGGTTGAGGTGGATACAAAGTTTTGCATGTTGGAAATGAATTTAGAATCTTGTTAGATCATAGAGCACCTCAAGGCAGAATAAAATTGCCATATTTTAAACAGAAACTTAGTAGATTGTGTCTTTCCTCTGCCTGCAGAAGGAATTACTACAATATATTTTTCCCAGCTTCTGTACCGAAGGACATGGCAACTTCTAACATCTCCATCACAGATGTCCTGTGCATTCCTTAGTCATCATAAAGCAAATCATATATCCAGAAACATATGTCTGTGTTCAGTCACCTATGAACTCAGAGCAAATGGCCATCAGCAAGTAGGCAGAACGGAAAGCAGGGACAGCCCAGGAGTGCTAGCCAGATTGACTTAGCTAATGAAGTGTGCGTAAACAGCAAACATCCATCATCATAAATTATCCTCAAATTCCCCTTTCACATGCAGTCATCTTGTATCTAATGCTTCTCTAACAACCTGTGACATCTGTGGCCTAATCCTGCAAATGTCTAGTCTGAGTAGGAAATGTGCTCTGTAAACATGCTGTTCATTATAGCTATTTTACCTACTGCCAGATGGATTGATGTGAAATGGTTTATTGCTTATTCACCCTTTTGCGTGTTTGAATTAGATGAGTTAGCAAACTGCCTAGCAGTCAAGAATCAAGTGCTTCAGACCAGAAAAGATTCAGAAACCGCTTTTTCTTTTCTGCCTCCATAGGCTGTTGCAGGGGACTTGAAAATTTTACATGGGAATATTTTCTTCTGAGCTTATGAAAGATGAAAGACATCGGGTTTGTTAAATAAGTATCACATTAAAATAGAACTTGTACTTTGAGCCTATTAATCGAAGAAACAAATGTGAAATTACCGTAGCTTAATAACTGGCCATGGTGCTGTTATTTTGATATATTCTGAACATCAGGTAGATAGAGAGATCTAAACAGATAGATCTTATTAAACATCTCAACAGTAAGGTGAGAGAGTTGATACCAAAAAGATAAATTTTTCCAGAAAAGACAAGACAAGGGAGTAGTAGCAAACACCTATTCATTCAGTAACCCTATTTCAGCACTATCCTCTAGCCAAAATCAAAATTATTGCAGTGATGGCATTAGTACCAATATCCAGCATTTATTAGTAATGCAAATACAGACCAAGCAAACCACAATAAGCATGTATTTTAAAGCACACAAGTAAGCTCCAAGACTAAAAATCTATTGAAAGGAACAAAATATTCCAATCAGGTAGGACAGACCAAAGTTAATGGAAATGCATTATCCTGTGGCTAAAGAAGCAAGCTCAGGCAGAATTTATGCTCCCTGCATGATGGTAAATAGCTACCCTGCTACTTAGGAGATTATCTAAATGTAACCTGGCTGAACTCAGCACACTGAGCGGCATTTGTCGCAATTTCAGTGACTGCCATTCTGGTGCAAGCCTGCAGAATTTCTAAAAGATACAAAAATATGTTTGTGTTTGGCTTTACCTGCTCTACAGATAAAGCAGTTCTCTGCCCAGCTGCTGTAAAAATAAGCGCAACCTTTTCCAGAGCTGGCTAACTCAGATGTGATGCTGGTGCATCCAGGAAATATTTTGCATCTCTTTAACCGCACTGACATTTGAGTGTGCCTGTCCTCTGGAAGGCTGCCTGGGCTGTAGATCTTTTATCAAACTGGGTTTTGACTTCAGTTTTGCATTCTGGCTAGGCTTACAGAATTCTTAAATGTATTTAAATCTTCAGTTATTAGTCCTGACTCAATAAAGCATTTAATAATATCCTCGAGTCCTTTAAGCACTTGCTTAAAGTGCTTAAAGTTTAATATGTGTTGTAATTATTTCTTGCACTTAGACCGTATGGTGCTAGATTGTCCTGAAATGACTTTCTGTCTTTCTTAGCATTGCTCTCCACCACCTTTGTACAAGAAATGCAGTTTAGAAATGTTCCTTAGTTGTATTTTACGCTACAAATATCTTCTCCACGTGAAGGTTATTCTGAGGAGCAGATCCTCTCTTGTTACAAATTACTGTACTGGGCATAGCTGTCAACAGTTCCAGCAGGTGTGTACATCCACACAAAACTAAAATATGGCATAACTTGGGGCACGTAAAGCACCACAGTCCACTTCAAAATGGTAGCAATGACTTACTTTTGATAGCAGCAAGGGCTTGGGAACACGTCAATTCAGAACAAATATAGAAGTACTGCTCTGCTTTCCCCAGTTTGTGTACCTTTTGGAGGGTATTCACACACGAGATGCTCAGTGCCTAGCTCAGCTGCTGGCAAGCTGTTTACCCCTACCTTGCCTGCAGGGAGGTTCCTTCTATGACAAATAATGTAAATTTACTTAAAATAAGAAGCATGAATATCCCCTCCACTCAACACTCACCTCAAGCCAATAATTAGAGCCTGTTCCCTTCCTACAAAACAGACAAAAGACTATTCTAAACAACAGGAGTAATAAGACTATAAAGCAAAAAACTGACAAAGAAAATGTAACCTTTTCCAGAGCCACTGGGACATCAGATCAGGCTCCTTAATTACCAAGTACAAATAAAGCTGTCAGGCATCTACTGATGGTTTTTTAAAGTGATCTTTAGCACACAGCATGGGTAAAAATATAACTTCAGCGTGTGGTGTGAGATCAAACGGTTTGTCTGCCATCGATTAGAATGAAAGAGCGTATTAAGTCTTGGGATGACATCCGGTATTTCAATACCGAATTGGAATCTCTCAGTCTTAAAAAGGCTTTTGTCAAGATAATCTCCATTTAAAGCTCAGCGATGTAAACTGTGACCAGATCGAAGGCTGCAAGCACTAGTTCAGTCAGAAGTGAGACATTGAAATGACGACTTACGCTTAGTTGGCATTTTCCTAACTTTTAACTCAGTATGCCGTGGGTGGTGTATGGGCTGTGCAGAGCAAAATGGAAAGCCATGGACGGCTGTGTTGAATTAGCCAAGTAATATAACGTTTACTACTTCTGAAAACCCACCATAAGAAAATCAATTCCCATCACAGAGGCTGTTGTTTTGCATTTTGTCTGCTGAGTGGTAAATGAAATGCTAGAACCATAAGTTCAATATATAATGTGTCTTGTCACAGGATTATTTTATTTTTGTTTTTAGCAGTTGCTCTATATAATGGACTATGACTTCTTGTTTTGAACAAATGTAAATAAATCGTCTATGGCAGCATGTACTAAAACACTTGTAGGCTGGGAGGAAAAGGAGTGGGAAAGGCCATGTGCCTACTGTAGTGAGATTCAGTCAAACCACAGAAGGCCGCTACTTTCTGGATACAAAGAATAGGTGGGATCCCCGTGTCCTGGTGTGAGTTAGAACAGAACTAAATCTCTGTTCAGTGATTTTTCTTTCCAGCTCAGTCTCTTCTAACTGACTGCACTGTCTGAAGTCAACGGCATGTTTTTGCAGACAGTGTCTGCTTTGAGAAGTGACAGCGCTGGATGTTTACAGTCACTGCCAAGGATTGGTGTGCAGAAAGGCTCTGGCTGATACTTGCTCCTGTCCAGACAAAGGTCACTGCTAAATCCTGTGTGCCACGGTGGGGGTGCAGTAAGTGAGAGGCTGCACCTGTGGGGAGGAGCAGACAGGACAGGTGACCCTACACTGACCAACAAAGTGTTCCATCCCATAGACATCATATCTGGTATAAAGCTGAGGGATCATGAGGGTCAAGCTCGCTTCGTCAATGGCCGGTGTCTGAGGAGGACTCTGTCCATTCTGTCTTTGATCCCAGTCCATGCATTCCTGAATCCAGTTATGAAATACAGCTCCCGAATCCAGTTCCCATCTATCACCGAATCCAGTCTGGGACTTTCCCAGTGCCTGCCCCATAGCATCAGTGGTGACAGTGACGTGACTGCCCTCAGGGGAGTTGAGTTTGATACTGGTTTTGGATATAATTGTATATATTTCATTTTATAATTATTATTTTCCTTGAAGTAGTTTTAGGGTTTTTTTCCAATCCATAAGTCTCTCTCCTTCATTCCCTTTCTCTTCCTCTTTGGGAAGTGAGAGAGGTTAATAGAGAGCATCTGTCATTCATCTAGAGGCTGGGGGGGCGGTTTTTTTCCAATCCATAAGTCTCTCTCCTTCATTCCCTTTCTCTTCCTCTTTGGGAAGTGAGAGAGGTTAATAGAGAGCATCTGTCATTCATCTAGAGGCTGGTGCGGCCTTAACCATGACACCTGGACAGCATGGGGAACTGGTAATGATGAGGCACTTCATGGTTTGGTTTATTATCTTCAGTAGGTCAGCTGTTAAGTATAGGTAAATACACACACTGTTGCACAAATGCTGGAACTAGGGAAGCCCCCACGGCCTCATGCGCCCACAGAAATAGCTCTAGCTTTTTCCTCCCTACATGACACAATCACACGCCCTGTTCCCTCCGCACACCCTAAATTCCCCTCTGCTTTCAGTGCTCCCTGCCTGCCGTCACATTCATTCACACCCTGCTCTTACTGGCTAGCTGGGACATGCAGGGCGCAGGGCAGGCCAGGCAGCACAAGTGATGATGAAGCTTACACAAGCAGCCTGTCTCCTGGTGAGGTATTAATTCATTCTTTCTCCTTTACCCAGGTGTCGGTATTTACAAAACCTGCAGGAACTTGACACCACTGGTACCTGTATCTCTTACTTTCTTCTTGACACGTTACCCTTGTTCTCTCTTAAAGGACCAGGACCAGATGACCTATCTTCAAAGCAAAAAACAGCATTATGGTAGTGCCAAATTCTTCATGAGGCTCACACATTAGGAAGACAACGATTTAGGAAGCATTGGTGTTGATAAAAAAATCCTAATGTATAGCAGTTATCACAGTGAGAAATGGGGGCAGTGTAATTTGGTTTCCTTTAGAAATTTCTGAATGACACAGTGAATCAAGAGCAACAGGGGCAAAATAAAGCTTCTGCCACAAAAGAAGTAGAGCCTAACACATCAGGTAAGATGTACAGAATGTGTTATTTAATGCAGTGTGACAAGCAACTGTAAAGTACTATGTTTTTAGAGCCCTCAAATGCTAAATTAAGAGTGCAGCTACAGTTGGTGTGAAGCCACTCTGTCACTTCTCTGATGGAACCACATTATGGCTTGCTCAGAGGCTGCCTGGAGCAGCCTCACTGGGGTTTTCAGCCCTGGTCCAGTCTGTGAATTGAGTGCACACACTCCCTGTCAGTCAGCAAAGCCTTCTGCAGGGTAATTTTTCACTAGATACATAAACAAGGTGTATTTTTAGCATTAGCTGCTTCCTACATTCTGGCTTTGCCACAGCCGTGCAACACAGAAAAAAAGAGATCCGCAATCCCCTGAAGTTTCTTCGATGCCAGTCAGAAGTAAATACACTAAAAGAATTAGCAAAAACATACACAGGAGAAAAATCCTCCTTTTTTAAAATGAAACCTAACATCACAGGAAAAGTCATAGGTGGCAGAATCTAACAAGATTCCTGGCTTTCGTATTTTTTTGTTTCCTTTTAATTCTAACTTCCCATTTTCCTGTATGATTTTATACTAACGGTGATCAAGATGATGGCAAGCATCCCAGCATAGCTCTTGAGTCTATAGAAATGGAGAAAACTGGAAACTGTAGGAGACTAAAAGCAGAGCAGGATTTCCAGCTTTCCTTAACAGCCCCCTGCCCTGACTATACTTACCCCAATAAAAAGAACTTACCCTGATGGGATAGAGCAGTGTGAGTCATCAATCGTTTTAAAACCTGTATTAGCACGTTTTCAGCAGTTGAAACGACTAACAGTCATCAGGGAGGGGTGGTGAACAAACACTGTTCCACGTGCCTGTTCTTCCCCACAGCTGTCATCAGCTTTGTTGAACCTCTGAGGGAGCAGATGCCGCAGTCCGCAGGTTCCCTGAGAGGGAAAAGGAGGGATGCAAGCACCTGTCTTCTCACCATCGCCTCTAGGATTAGGCAGTTCCTATGGAGGAGGTCTGCATGCCAGCTGTGAGGCTAAGGTCAATGGAGAAGTATATGAAGAGCCAAACATCTCAGGAGAGTAGATGGTTCAGAACTGGATGGTGAAAGTGCTAATAGTACAGAACAGCTTAATATTTTTATTCTGTATCTGGAAAAAAAATCAATTTTTGTGTCAATTAGAGTGAATTTGTACTTTGATCATTAGGAACTGAGGAAGATGTATAGGATGAACATTACTAACCTGGCATGTTTAGATGTCAGTGAACCCCATGAGTGATAGAAGAATTGGCTGAGGATCCTTCTTTTTCACTGACCTTGATTTTGAAGATACCAGGGAAATTCCAGGAGGCTGGAAGAATACTTATACTGCATTATATAAAATGTTGAAATGACTTGACTAAGATAAATACACCCTAGGAGTGACCAAGAGTGTAGAAGAAACATACTGGTAGAGAGAGAAAACAGGTGGGGACAGCACTCCAAGAGCTAATGGTAGGTAGGCACAGTGACAATAGTGATTTTTCTGAGACTTGCCAAAGAAATCTTATTTCATCGATTTCAGGTTACAGGTTTGTACAGGTAAACGTGGAGATGTAACATACCTAGATGACTGCAAAGGGTTTAATTTTCTACTGTGTAAAACCCGATTAAAAGTTAGCAAGGTACCATGTCAGAAAAGCACTTGCTAAGAGGTTTAAGAACTGGCTAATTCAGCAGGTCCCATTAACATATTTTTTAATTTAGCTCTTCCCCTTGTACTCCAATTTTATGTCCCATCCTGTCCTCCCTCTCAGTGTTTGCTACCATATCATTCAGCTGCTCTTAAACTAGAGGGGTGTGTCCGGGAGCAAAGCCAGAGCTGCACCCAGCAGGACATGGGAAAGATGGGAATGGCAGGGTAAAAGGTGGGTCTGGAGCACAGGGTGAGCAGTGCCTGGCACTGGAGCTGGAGGAGCCCTGGGCTGCTGCAATCTGCCAAAGCTCAGCCAAGCTTCTCAGATGAGACCTGCTCACCCATAGCCTTCAGGACAGCCTAAAGCAGCAAACAAACAAACAAAACAGTCTAGCACATCCTTGACTCCTTGCTGCAGGCAACAGCGGGCAAGTAAGCAAGAGGAAAAAGATTATTTTTACATGGATTGGCACAGTAGGTAATTCTCATTCTGCAAAGGCTGATGAAAAATCAGGGAGGTTAGAGAACCACAAAAATTACAAAGAAAAAGTGCTTCTCATGGAAAGATGGAGCATTCCGTCCATTTAGCTTGTCAATAGGAAAAGTGAGAGGTGACTTGATTACAGCGTGCAGATGATTTCCCAGGCAGAAAATACTGGGTAGTCATCACTTCTTTCAGCCTGCAGAGAAAGATAACAACAGGACCCTATGGCTGAAAGCTGGAGCCAGACAAATTGAATTAGAAATTAGGCCCAGCTTTATAATGATGGAGGCGACTGCTCATTACGACACATGGCCAAGGAGAGATGGTTTCACAGAGCAAGACAGGATGCTTTGCCAAAAGATATGTTTTAGCCAAATGTGAGACTTTTCACTCAACTCTGAAAATACAAATGCAATTTAGTAATTTATAAGCGGAGAGATTAAATGGTCAAAGAGATACTTTAAAAAAAAAAACAAACCACACTCTCTGTTTTGCTCGATTCATGGATGTCTGTCAGATTAGGAGAACAAGGAGAAATCTTTGTGGGCTAACAAGAGTGACTCATATTTGAAAGGAAAATGGCCAAGAAAGGTGTGTTAGTGGGACAAAATGCTGGTAAGTCATCATGCAACTTTCCTGTTCGTTAAGGATGTCTGGGGAAAATAGAGACCAACTTCAATTAAATGGGAGATTGGATTGACGTAATTGCAGTAACCACTCAGCTCCATCAGTGATGAGCACTGTATTAATACCCAGAAGGGCAACTTTGCAGGATTAGACAGGGAAGGGGAGAGGCAGACAGCTACTGTCATGAGAAGGGAGGGCAGAGTCTGATGCAGGAAGTCGGGGGAGGCACAAAACCCCTTGGCTGTGGATGAGGGGAGAAGGACACGAGGCAGCATGCAGACTTGCAGTGCCAGTGCCTGGAATGAGGCAGTGCAGCAGGGGAGCTGCCTTGTACAGGAGGGAAGGGGGCGAACAGCACGCAGGAAACGGCAGGGAAGCTGGAAAGATGCATGGATGCCCCTCAGAGCAATAACACGTGAGTCCATCGACTAGGTCAAGAGAAGCAAAACTACTATCTGCAGAGAGCTTCCCTTTGCTTTCCCATCAGAAGTGATTAGAACTACAAAATCTGTTTGTGCTACCAGCCTTCCACTGCCTGCTACAGTCACTGCTGTAAAAGCTGTATGTCCTGCTGTGGAGAAGCCAAGCTGCAGGGAAGAGGCTGCTCCCAGATCTCACTGGCTATTATTGCAGTGCTCTCTGCAGCATGGGTCTTCCCAGCATAAATGGAGTAATTCAGCACAGCACAGCAAGCGAAAAGCTTTTCAGTGTTCTTAAAGGTTTCACTAAAATATAGAGACAAAACATTTATGCACCCCACAGGCTTGGGCTTTGATCCGCTGTGGCATGGCTTTGGGGAATAAATGAAGTGGGAGTTCCAGGCAATGATGGAGGTGAGAATAGGTCGCCTATAACCTAAATCTATACCGAAACTAAATAGCTGCCAAAAGACAACGAAAGGCTCAAGCAACTCAAGAGATAAGCACAAATATTCTCAGTGTAACATATGTACATATAAAGGTACATGTGTTTATTAACCCTATTTAGGAGGTTGGTGTCTCTCTTAAGAGAATTTGTTATATTAATTGATAATTCTTACTTTAATGTTACTTTCATTGAGGCATGGGGGAAAGACAGAAAGGAGGACACGACTGTTCTGCAAATTCACTCACAGCTCCTTGTTAACACTTTCAAGCTGCTCAGGAAAGATATTGTCTAGATGCCTACGAAATGTCATCTTCTCTGAAAGACCCATATGAATTATAACGCACAACTGCTAGTCTATGGCAACTTTTAATTGCTTCATTCTAGGCAGCATTTGGTGGGTGGTAAAAGTTGTTTGTTTCCTTGATATCCTTCTCTATCAAGATGTTATTTTGTTAATTGCAGAGCATGAAGTTCATTATACTGTAGAATTATGCATTGTGACATGAGGGTGTACGTTTTGCCCAGTGTGGTGTTAGACAAACACCACGGTAGAGGCGTTCACTGTTTTGCTTTTGGAAAACAAAACTTTGGAAACCACAGTTTGTGCTTTTCTTCAGCTGCCAGAAGCAGTCCTGCAGCCACAGCACAGGTAGGTGACAGGGCCGAAACCAGCCCCCTGTAGCTGTGGTAAGGCTGTAGCTGTAAAGTGGCTGTTATGATGTGGGTTACACAGCAACCACTTACTGTCCTTTCTTTTGTAAGCCGTGGTAGGAAGCAGCAGAGATGATTGTGCTTGAGAGCTTTCCAGCTCTGGGGATGGAGGCTGTTGTTAGCACAGAGTCAATAGATGCTCTAACGATTGTTTGGATCCAAGTGAGCAGCTGGCACCTTGCCAGGAGGACAGATTTGTGGGGGGTGAATGGTAAACAGAGCCAGTTAGCCACCTCCAAACGATGTGTGTGCTGCGGGGGAGTTGTTGCCGTGGATTTGTGCGAGCACGGCAGGGACAGGGCACACAGATCCAAGTCCAATCGGTAATACACTTCCCCAGCCACCAGGCGAAGCTGGATGTCGCAGTTTGGATTAATCTCTGTGCCTCGGTTTTGTTACAGATGTAAACAACCATAGATTACTGCAGGACAGTGGAGCACCCAGACACGGTGCTGAGCAGATGCTGAGATGTGCCAATGCTGATGACACCTGAGCAGCCCCTACCTGGGGGGTACCTACCTGCTCCTGTCCCGCATGCACACACCTGCCTGGAGCCAGCTCCAGGTCCCCAGCCCTGCGCTGCCAGCTGCCTGCCTGCCCACCTACCTACCTACCACAAGTTCTGCAACCTACTTTGATGAGTGCAAAAAAGAAACCACGCTTAATTTGATTCTTCATTCAGCTGTGATAATTGGTTACAGCAAGTAATAGTTAGGTGCTGAATTAATTTTTGCCCTCTCAGGCTCTGTACTTTCAAATGTGTATGACACATTCCTATTCACTGCACAGTTTGAAGTGATTTTGCCAGGATACGGTAGCTTCCGTTGCTGCTTTTCAAAACCTAAATGTTAATGGCCAAATCGAGTTTTAAAAGCCCAAAGAGTAGTAGATGTATAAGGAATTTTTTTGAAGAAAAAAAAGCCATCAGAAAAAATTTATTTGAAGTCCATTAGAAATCATTTGAAGTTGATAAAAAAGAAATGAATATTTCCAAAATGAAGAGGCTTATTTATAAAAATGAAACCAGATCCCACTAGAGGGGAACGCAAATTAAATAGCAGGAGTTAAAGGAAAGCCAGGTAGATTTTAATCTGATAGCTAAAAAAAAAAACTTTAAAAAAGTATGAATACCTTCAGACTGAGCTCTTTCAGACAGCGTAAGATTGTGTCCTGACCTGCAGCCCATGGCTTTTATCTCAACCCCGTGTCTGAGTCGGTGTCAGCTCCATATGTTTCTTCCATGAGCTTTAACTCTCACAGACGATACTGAGTTAGCGAAGAAAGCTTTTTCTAAGGCAGAAGAAATAAAGGCAGATATTCCTCTCACTATTCCTGTTTTAAATGAGTAAGAAGTTTGAATTTTTTTCACTTTAATACAAGAAATCTAAATCTTCCTTTACTCTTTGCGATTTGATTTCTTGCTCATTAAATGTATCGAACATGAGTTCATATCTCAAAGTATACGCTCCCTCTTTGTGATCTGCAATAGGCTTGTTTTAGTGGCAGGGTTTTTTCCCCACTATTTTAACAGTTATTCACAGACAATTGCAAATTCTTGAATGGAGAGATGTGTTTTCCAACTGCCTGGCCAGATTCCAGCTGGAGGGACCATCACAGCTTCAGAGGTCTTGGTGTCACCTGCATCTCCTCCTGTCCACGAAACAGAAGAAAGCACAATTCCCTCATAGGCTTTTGTTTCGATTTTCAGACCTGCTCTTCTGCAGAATTCGCATTACTAGTGGGTTCTCTGGGACCTAGACATCCAGAAATTAAGGTTTGATATATCCAGAAGGCCAAGACTGCTGCCAGGAGTTGGAACCTGATTTAGACCCACAGTGACGAGGCTCAGTTTGAGATTCAGGGGTGATCTCCCCTGCCAGAGGTGGAGCGGTCTCCGTCTCAGGGTGGCTTTGTGCCAAGTGGCCCAAGCCATCTTTAGGCTCGTTCCCAAACAGACATGAAGGTCGAACTGGAGAGGTTCAAGGCCAAGTTGAGATGTGCCAAATCACAAAAACGTCTCGCTTCTGTCCGCAATGGTCGTGCTGCTGCGTTGTGGGTGAGGTGTACCTGAGGCTCATGTTGCAATAACCTTCCACTTGGCTTTTTTCTTTGGAAAGTAAAGCAGCTCCATGACCTCCCCACTAGCCAGGGTAAATAAATCCTTTTCTTTTTTAACACCGCTGCCTCAAATTAAAACATTCTATGGTTTTCTGTTTTCCTCTGGCCATTGTTTTGCTGCATGAGGAAAGTGCCACATGGACAAATATTGCTGAATTTGGTTTTGCCTCATTGAATTTTCATGGATGGTAACCCTCAAAAACCAAACTATTAATAGGCTTGTGTCTGAATGCTTGACCACATGAGACATCATCTGTTGCATTCAGGCTGTGTTTTGATGGCTTGCTATTCTATCAACTAAAAATCCTTTGAGCTATGAAGGATATAAAATAGTCTTACAACCACTTGCCCTAAAATTAATATATCAAGATACATATCACAGGGGAAAAGTCCATTAGAGGAGTGGGAAAGAAATCACACCATAGGCATAGAAAATGAAATAGATTCAATATTCTAGCAATATAATTCAATGGAAAACAGAAGTCTCTTGAGCTGCAATTTGCTTCAGTGATGCTAACAGTAGTATAGGTTGTTTAAATAGATTTTATAACTGCTGTTGTTATTACAGAGATTAAATTACACTAAGCTATTAATGTAGGTTTTGCTTGGTAATTTACATAAAGAAAAAAGGCTCCTAAAATTTTAGTTTGCTGCATATCCTTCTTAATGGGAACAAATTCTAAAACACTTTAGATTTTAGAAGCAATTTGTGAAGCTGTTCTGTAATCATTGCTCCTGCTCTAAATACCCACTTGAGAATTACCCAGTAACTCTTATATTCACTCTTATGCACACAAACAAAAATTTTTTGTTGCAACATCAAAATCAATCTCTTCTGCCTTGTCAGGTTTACAGGACAGGATAAACTGATCAAAATAAAGTGATTCATTAATTTAATTAACAACTGGGAAATTTTGATTTGAACATCAGTTTTTAACTTGTATTACATATCTTCATAATTCGATGAAGACAATTTAGCACTGTTTGTTGGAAACTTCGTAATGCAAATTTCCAGTTAAATATAGCCTTTATGCTAAATTTGGTATTTCTTTTTCATAATAAAAGTGTATCTCTGCATATCTGCGTATTGCTTAGCACACCTGTATTCATGTTCTATTTTTTTTACTGCGTTGATATTTAATTGGAAAAAAATCATTAATCAAAACTTCTAAGTAAAATGCACAGAAAAAATTTTAAAAGTAAGTCCTAAAGTGATTTTTCAAAAACCAAACTGTCTTACAGGTGATTATCACATATATAAACTTTGAAAACACTGCTTTTTTTTTTCCCTCTAAATCCTGCTTTGACTCTGCCCTTTGTGTTTGTTGCATCTGAACAAAGCTAAGATGCAAAATTCATCAGTCTGAGGAATGATGTTATGTGGGTTCAAGCAGCTCAAAAAAGTAAGCAAAGGAAATGGCCAGACCTGGTTTTGGCTCTTCAGCAAAGGCAAGTCTGCAGGGACTCTGAGGTCCTCTTCAGACTGAGCCTGGTCATGCTCCTGCTGGCAACTGGGAATGGCATGCACAGCAAAGCACTCGCCTTCCTGGACTCCACACTGAAATTTGGCTGCATGTAAGAGCCACCGTTAGCTCCAGTGAGCAGGCCCTGCTTTGCCTGGGAACGGGAGGGTGGTGTTCAAAGCTCAGCAGGTCTCCAGGAGGGAATCCCTGCTGGGCACTTCCCCGCTGACATGTGTTGCTCTGATCTCTTCTACTGAGATAGGCTTCCCCCTGGTGTACACAGCACTGGCTGTGGGATTTGTGTGAGAAGTGCCAGTTAAAGGCTGCCACTCTCCCCCCATAACGCTAAGTACCCATTTTTCGTATGCCCCTCGTGAATACCACATGAAGGGAGAGACTTTAGACTTGCAGTTGTTTTAACCTCTTAGCAAAGCAAGGATCTGTTCCCTCTCTCCTCCCCAGTTGCCAGCAGAAGAATAAGCCCCACAAAATTAGTAACTCAAAGGTTTTGCTCTGAATGCATCACCACTGTGCAAAATATATGCTGCAGCCTCCTGGGCTGATGACTTCCAACTGTATGCAAAACAATCATCCCTGTAGTTCCCACTCAAGACTGCTTCTCAGCACCAACTTTATCAGAAACACCTCAAAAATTGAAGCCTGAGATTATATGACATAGAAATACAAGGTGGTGAGTTATCTGTATGTTCTCAGTGTGCCCTCAAGGACCTGGATGGACACAGCATGCAGGAGTCAGTAGTAGGGCATAAGTTGGGCAGGCAAGGACAAGGCCTCCTCCCCTCTCCTTCCACCTCTCTTGAATGGCCTAGGATGTCCTCACCTGTTGAATATTTCTCTTGTGGTAGCTAGAAATGGTTATGAAATGTTAATTCTCTGCTGCAGGCTCTTCAGTGCAATGCTGGTGCTGCCTATCCCCTCCATCTATCTCATCTGGTGAAGTAACATTTTGCCAAACAGAGCTACTTGCAGCATCACAGCCAATATCAAGTCTTGAGAGCATTGGACCGTGTTGTTTGTACTCACTACAGCACAGGTCCTCTGTCTGCAAAGCACCTTCCACCTACTCCAGGCCGATGCAGCCAAGACAATTTTTCAGTGTTAAGGTCTAAATGAGTAAGGTCTAAATGGCTTAGTGAGCGGCTTGCTGCCAATGAGCCCTGTGGATGCAGCCCACTCTTGTTACTACAACACTGCATTGTGCTGACCTGCGCTGTTGGGCTACCGGGGGCTTGATAAACTCTCTGCTGGCAAAGAGTACCCCTCCAGGGATGGGAACTGTGCAGTGTGTCCTGCTATGCAACACTAGCCAGCCCAGCAGGAGGGTTGAATGTGGCACACGGGACACGCCTGTGGCTGGAGGTGCCGCTGCTGTAGGGCCTGTGCTGTCGAGCCCTGCGGCATACATCAGTATTGATCTATTGTTACTGGGATCTTCACGTGGGGACATGGTCTCCTTTCTCCATCGGTTGTCCCTCTAATGCCTCATGGCCAGTTTTGACTGGTCCATCCCTGGGCAGCAGCAAGGGGGGATGCGGTGCCCCACTGAGGGAAGGGCTCTGCGCCAATGCACAGGGCTGAGCTGAGCCCAATAGCCTGCAGACAGCTACAGCAAAGGGCTGCCCTGGACTGTGGGGATGCGGAAAGTTCCCGTTAAAGACATAATTTTAAAATAAAAGTGAGTTTCAGCAATATGCTGCTCCTGGAAGAGATATTTGTCTCCTTAATGAGACAGTTCCCATGTCAGAAAGTTGCCTCTTTTAATACTCACATTCAATGCAAGGGGAATATACCTGTCACCGCTTCAGTTGCACTTGGTTGAATACACACCTTGGCCAGCTTGGCATTTAAAATGCCATTTAGTCCAGAGAGCAACTGAGCCTGGATACTGAGGCAGATGTCATCAGCAAAGGTGAACTTCCATGAGTGAATGAGGTTGCTGATAAAAACACTGATTCGCAGAAGTGTTTGCAGAGACCCCTGTGGAAGACTGCTGATTTTTTCTGCACATGCTTTATTTCCTGTACACACCTTTTGCAATCTACCTTGGAGAAGCAATGTCAGTGAAGTTTTGCATTTAGAATTCAGCATTTGTGGTTCCTGATGATTAAA